>NC_091454.1:227990492-228129081 GCF_027789765.1 Dendropsophus ebraccatus
ATGGAAGAGTAACGGAGGGGATTACAGATGGCCACATATCTGTCATAAGACATCACTGTGAGGAGTATAGATTCAGATGCTTCTAAAGTCGAGAAGAAATAAAACTGAGTCATACAACCAATAAAAGTAATGGCTCCTCTATTATATAGTAGTATATGGAGCATGTTGGGGACAATGTCTGTAGATAATAAGATGTCAGTGATGGAGAGTTGTGAGATGAAGAAGTACATTGGGGTGCGGAGGATCTTGCTGGTGGACACCAGGGTGATGATCAGGAGATTCATGAACATTGTAAACCAGTAAATCACAATGAGCAGAGAAAACATTAGAATTCTTATATTCTGACTGACCTGAAACCCTAAGAGGATGAACTCTGTGACAGACGTCATATTGGTCTTCTCTGGGAGTGTACTTACTATAGAGGAGGCCCATGTGGCTGCTATGGGGGAATTGGAGATAGAAGGTCCAGTCCAGGCTGATCTTGTCCTCATTGTAGTTTATGTGGACAGGTTGCACAGGGATGAGGTCCATCAGCTGGAATGTCAGCAAGAAAGGGAAAAATATTCCATAGAAATAACAGAGGCAGCAGGATTTCTTATTCTGGATGATTTGGAGGGTAAATGGTCTTCCTTCTCATGGGGCTCCTATCCACTATGAATGCATCTTGTGTTTGAAAATCTCTGTACATCTTTATAGTCATTAGAGAAAGAAAAGAAAATGAAATGAAATCACTAACCGCAAGTCATGTGACTTCAAGCTACCCTAGGCACTAAACCCGAAGATGCCCCATTTTGGGGAGTGTGGTTTTGGCTACATGCATTTTTCTTCATGTAGAAACATTGTCTAAATCGTGTTTTTAACTGCTTAAAACATAAACTTTGGGTAACACCGCCATATCAGACCTGACCAATACCACCAGATGTGTCCACTCTCATCTCATCTATAGGGAATCTATTTAGTTATAATGTGGGGCCATAAGCCTGATTGTGTTTAATTAAGTGTAAAAATCATATAAGTCTATGAGACTAGGCACCAGAATTGTTATCTACATAAGGCTTTCTGACTCTTCTGATTATGTCAGGAGAAAGCTGTCATGAAAAGCTTTCCTAAATTTATCCAAGGGAAAGGTGACGTTGGACACATCTGTGATGGGTATGTAATAACTGCAGCAATTTATTTTGATGGATTCCACTAGCCATTAGACACATAGCACCATGAAGGCAGATATGGAGAAATGGAGGATAGGGGTAGACACTAATATCAAACTCCAGGGCACCATACCAGAGTTATTGGATCCTTTTTAATTGCCGATTTATGCACAATTTCTCATTAAAGCAGCTTGGCCATCCTGTGCATCCCAAGACCTGGAAATAGACAGAGCACACAGAGCCTGAGGCACCTGGATTTTTGATGAACAACTGATGGAATAATCTAGGATGATTGGTATCCTGTCGTCACCACCCCACCAGATTTTACCAGACAGTTGTTGCCTATAATGACAGCATTATCCATACGATTAAAACATTGGAGGATGGATGACAACTTTTGCGTCAATGGAACATCACTAGTGATGAGCGAGCATGCTGGTCCGAGCTTGGTACTCGATCGAGTATTAGGGTACTCGATGGTACTCGTTACTCGGATGAGCATCTCGCGATACTTGAGGAAATCTCATCATCCGTTTCCTGTAAGTTTGGCCGCTATTTCTCAGCCAATAAACATGCAGGAGACTCTTTGGTACATCCTGCGATGACATGGGACCCATACATGTCGATAGCAGCGATTGGTTGGCCAGATCAGATGACCCTGCCATATAAAACTCGGCGCCGGCAGTGCTTGCTTCAGACGCATGCTGTGAGAGATCAGGGACAGAGCTGCTGCTTGTCAGGGAGAGTGTCAGTGTAGGATATAGCGTTCCAGTAGGCAGGGTATATACTAGCAATACAAACACACAGACCTTTTCAGGGCTTAAAAGCTTTTATTAATACTATTACTACAGACTGCTGGCTGGGAGTTGCAGTGCTGCTACCGTGATTTAACCAGCACACTGGGGTGACCGGCTGCCGGCAGAAAGGGGACATTAGGTGTTGCATACACACCCCTAAGAAGTGCTCAGTGTACTCCTTTTTTTATTTTGGGGCTGGTGTTTCTGCTGTTTTAGGCTATGTTCACACTGCGTACGAATCCGTACGCAGGTCGTACGCTGCCGTACATGTGCGGCTGAAACTACGGGCGTGGGAAAAATAGACATGCGGCTGGATGCGTTCGAACTGCGAACGTACGCCAGTAGTACAGCTATCCTTCCCTTGCTTGTTTCGAAGCGATCTGAGGCAGGTCATTTACTTGGAAATCTTCGCCCAGCCCAAGACTGCATTGACCTCCATGACCCACTTAACCATTAACACATACCCCACCGCTAGGAAAAATGACACAAGACAACCTCTTCCTTTGCTGGGTGAAGATCGGCCACAGCTTTTATTAATGTAATCTCTAACTTTGTTTAACCGGCACTCTCCAGTGCCAACTCAAAACCGTTCAAACAGCCGTGGTATGCCGCCGGCGGACTCCCGCCGTACATGTCTGGCTGTTCTCAAACACCATTAATCAGGAATATTCAGGCCAAGCTGTTACTTCGCAGTAAACTGTATTCAAACACCCACGGTGTGGTAAAGGAAAACTCAATTTTCATAAACATCACAGAAACATATCTTTCACATCTTTATCATAAAAATTATTATTATTATTATTTTTTTTTTTTTTTGTACAGTTACAAAAAGGGGGGGAGGGAGGGAAAACCGCTTCAGTGGTGCAGTGACCAGGGACCAGGAAACAGCCCAACTATATAGAGGTACCCACCCCTTTACACCTGCATGGTTCTCCATAGGCTCAAAAAGCCGCAAAGGCCCTGGATTGGCTTAAAGGGACAAAGTAGGCAGGGAAGGAAAAAGGGGGGGGGGGAGGAGAAACAAAAGGGGGAGGTAAAACAGAACCACAACTTTAACCCATTCCTGGCGGTAACACCTGAAGCTGCCTGCACTATGGAGATTGGCACATGCAGTCAGCCTGCGCCCTTCTTAATCAGTCGGGCTCCATACATAAACCTCACAGAACCTTTTGGATCGAAAAATCAAGTTCAATTAGGCTGGAATACAGTAAGTTCTCCGTACGGACCGCATGGAAATCCACGGCCGTGAGTTTCAACATTTCCGTCCTCAAACAATTGTCTTGTTAATTTTTCACAGCGCCGCATACGATCCGGGCGTAAGCTCATACGTAGTGTGCACTGTGCGGGCGTATATCGTATACTTTCAAGCGAACGCATCAACCTCAAAACTACATGGTGTATTCGCGGCTCGCACTACGGACCGATTCATACGCAGTGTGAACATAGCCTCACATTGTATTGCTGGGATTTGTAGTACATCCTGCATAGAACTTTACTTCTCATTGTAAGGGGGTATCACAGCGGTTATCTAGGTCCGGCCAGTACCAGATTGTACCATACAGCCCCCCCTAAACTAGTGGGTACTACACTGTATTGCTGGGATTTGTGGTACACCTGCATATCACTTCACTGCTCATTGTAAGGGGGTGTCACAGAGTGTGTATAGGTCCAGCCAGTACCAGATTGTACCGTATGTTACATCACCCTTTCTACCTTTAGGCTGGGTTCACACTACGTATATTTCAGTCAGTATTGTGGTCCTCATATTGCAACCAAAACCAGGAGTGGATTAAAAACACAGAAAGGATCTGTTCACACAATGTTGAAATTGAGTGGATGGCCGCCATTTAACAGTAAATAACGGCCATTTTTTCAATATAACAGCCGTTGTTTAAAATAACAGCAGATATTTGCCATTAAATGGCGACCATCCACTCAATTTCAACATTGTGTGAACAGATCCTTTCTGTGTTTTTAATCCACTCCTGGTTTTGGTTGCTATATGAGGACCACAATACTGACTGAAATATACGTAGTGTGAACCCAGCCTGTCAAGAGGAAACCTAATTCCACTTGCACTGGACTTTCGTAGGAGTAGTCTTCTGCAGAGATGAGTAAAATTTTCAAAAATTTGGTTCCTCAGTTCGTACATTTTTGGTGTAAAATTACTGAACAGAACAGTGGTTGGCTGAGCAGCATGTCACTCTCCAGCCAAGAATGACAGCCTGATCAGCTTCATATATCACGTATAAAACATAAATATATATATAATATCACATACAACAGATACATATCTAACAGATATATATAACATATATATATATATGTATATACAGTATGTGTGTATATATATATATATATATATATATATATATATATATATATATATATAAAACAGATACATATAACAAATATAACAGATACATATAACAAATATAACAGATACATATAACACATATAGCAGATACATATATCACATATAACTAGAGATGAGCTAACCTGGTTCGGGTCGATCCGAACCCGAACGATCAGTATTTGATTAGCGGTGGCTGCTGAACTTGGATAAAGCTCTAAGGTTGTCTGGAAAACATGGATACAGCCAATGACTATATCCATGTTTTCTACATAGCCTTAGGGCTTTATCCAAGTTCAGCAGCGACCGCTAATCACATGCCAAACGATCGGGTTCAGATCGTTTCGAGCATGCTCCAGGTTCGCTCATCTCTACATAAAACATATTTAACAGATACACATAACCCTTACACCTGGTAGATCCTACAGATGAGGATGTGCCTGGTGGCGGCTCAGTGCTTCCCTCTCAGAATCTCCGTCCTGTTCAGCCTCCTGATCCCCATGATACAGAAGAGGCTTCCAGTGTTCCGGGGCTGTTAGATGTAAGAACCTGCAGAGTATCAGACACATGAAGGTGCCCTATACTGCTATAGAGCCAGAAGAGGCCATATTTATATCCTGTACATACTGAGAAGCTTCATCCTAATCATCTCTGGGGAGATTTCTGGGCCCTTGTCTCCTGTGTAGATATTACCCATCTATTCCCAGCCTGGAAGGTCTATGGGATCATCTTCTCCATAGAGATTATCAGCACTTACGGATGGAGATATCACTTCTAGTAAAGTTCTCTAGAAAATTAAAGCACATTTTTTCATTGTTCAATAGCATAATTAAAAGGAATCAATGCTTTTTCAATTAAATATACTGTTAATAAAAAAATAAATACATTTATATATTTATTTTTTTATTAACAGTATATTTAATTGAAAAAGCATTGATTCCTTTTAATTATGCTATTGAACAACGAAAAAAGCTTTATTAGAACGAAAATGTGCTTTATTAATTAAATATGAACCATTACTTGGTGCGGTATTATTGCCGGCAAATTTTTTTCACTATTTTTGCACTTTGATTTTTTTCCACTTTTTTCATTGTAAAAGCAACTGCAACTAAACAAAACTAAACCCTATCACACTCCCACTATTGTAGCTGCAATTATTCAGCCGTTAGAGCAAAGTTCTTTTCAGGTTCGGTTCATACGAATCCGAACTTCAGGAAAGTTCGCCGGATCGAACCGAACCGAACTTTTCAAAAGTTTGCTCATCCCTATCTGCTTTGTTCATCATTTTGTTCACTTGAACTGTTCCTATTTTCATTATATTAATATAAAACCTGGACTGAGAGATGCAGCCAGTGTTGGAGGTCATGTGATGGTGGAGGTCATGTGATGGTGGAGGTCATGTGATGGGGGAGGTCATGTGATGGGGGATGTAATGTGATGGGGGAGGTAATGTGATGGGGGAGGTAATGTGATGGAGGAGGTAATGTGATGGAGGAGGTAATGTGATGGGGGAGGTAATGTGATGGAGGAGGTAATGTGATGGGGGAGGTAATGTGATGGGGGAGGTAATGTGATGGTGGAGGTCATGTGATGGGGGATGTAATGTGATGGGGGATGTAATGTGATGGGGGAGGTAATGTGATGGGGGAGGTAATGTGATGGAGGAGGTAATGTGATGGAGGAGGTAATGTGATGGGGGAGGTAATGTGATGGAGGAGGTAATGTGATGGGGGAGGTAATGTGATGGGGGAGGTAATGTGATGGTGGAGGTCATGTGATGGGGGATGTAATGTGATGGGGGATGTAATGTGATGGGGGAGGTAATGTGATGGGGGAGGTAATGTGATGGTGGAGGTCATGTGATGGGGGATGTAATGTGATGGGGGAGGTAATGTGATGGGGGAGGTAATGTGATGGGGGAGGTAATGTGATGGTGGAGGTCATGTGATGGGGGATGTAATGTGATGGGGGAGGTAATGTGATGGGGGAGGTAATGTGATGGAGGAGGTAATGTGATGGAGGAGGTAATGTGATGGGGGAGGTAATGTGATGGTGGAGGTCATGTGATGGGGGATGTAATGTGATGGGGGATGTAATGTGATGGGGGAGGTAATGTGATGGGGGAGGTAATGTGATGGTGGAGGTCATGTGATGGGGGATGTAATGTGATGGGGGAGGTAATGTGATGGGGGAGGTAATGTGATGGGGGAGGTAATAAGATAGTGGAGGTAATGTGATGGGGGAGGTAAGTGATGGGGGAGGTAATGTGATGGGGGAGGTAATGTGATGGAGGAGGTAATAAGATAGTGGAGGTAATGTGATGGGGGATGTAATGTGTTGGTGGAGGTAATGTTATGGAGGATGTAATGGGATGGGGGAGGTAAGTGATGGGGGAGGTAATGTGATGGGGGAGGTAATGTGATGGAGGAGGTAATGTGATGGTGGAGGTAATGTGATGGGGGATGTAATGTGATGGAGGACTTAATGTGATGGGGGAGGTAATGTGATGGTGGAGGTAATGTGATGGGGGAGGTAATGTGATGGACTAGGTAATGTGATGGAGGAGGTAATGTGATGGTGGAGGTCATGTGATGGTGGAGGTAATGTGATGGGGGAGGTAATGTGATGGTGGATGTAATGTGATGGTGGATGTAATGTGATGGTGGAGGTAATGTGATGGGGGAGGTAATGTGATGGTGGAGGTAATGTGATGGGGGAGGTAATGTGATGGGGCAGGTAATAAGATAGTGGAGGTCATGTGATGGTGGAGGTAATGTGATGGGGGAGGTAATGTGATGGGGGAGGTAATAAGATAGTGGAGGTAATGTGATGGTGGAGGTAATGGGATGGGGGAGGTAATGTGATGGGGAGGTAATGTGATGGAGGAGGTAATGTGATGGTGGATGTAATGTGATGGTGGAGGTAATGTGATGGGGGATGTAATGTGATGGGGGAGGTAATGTGATGGGGGAGGTAAGTGATGGTGGAGGTAATGTTATGGAGGATGTAATGTGATGGAGGAGGTAATGTGATGGGGGAGGTAATGTGATGGGGGAGGTAATGTGATGGTGGATGTAATGTGATGGGGGATGTAATGTGATGGGGGAGGTAATGTGATGGGGGAGGTAATGTGATGGTGGATGTAATGTGATGGAGGAGGTAATGTGATGGAGGAGGTAATGTGATGGGGGAGGTAATGTGATGGAGGAGGTAATGTGATGGGGGAGGAAATGTGATGGAGGAGGTAATGTGAAAGTGGAGGTAATGTGATGGGGGATGTAATGTGATGGAGGATGTAATGTGATGGGGGAGGTAAGTGATGGTGGAGGTCATGTTATGGGGAGGTAATAAGATAGTGGAGGTAATGTGATGGTGGAGGTAATGTTATGGGGAGGTAATAAGATAGTGGAGGTAATGTGATGGGGGAGGTAATGTGATGGTGGATGTAATGTGATGGTGGAGGTCATGTGATGGAGGAGGTAATGTGATGGGGAGGTAATAAGATAGTGGAGGTAATGTGATGGGGGAGGTAATGTGATGGGGGAGGTAATGTGATGGGGGAGGTAATGTGATGGGGGAGGTAATGTGATGGGGGATGTAATGTGATGGCGGAGGTAATCTGATGGGGGAGGTAATGTTATGGAGGATGTAATGGGATGGGGGAGATAAGTGATGGAGGAGGTAATGTGATGGGGGAGGTAATGTGATGGAGGAGGTAATGTGATGGGGGAGGTAATGTTATGGAGGATGTAATGGGATGGGGGAGGTAATGTGATGGTGGAGGTAATGTTATGGAGGATGTAATGGGATGGGGGAGGTAATGTGATGGTGGAGGTAATGTGATGGAGGAGGTAATGTGATGGGGGAGGTAATGTGATGGAGGAGGTAATGTGATGGGGGAGGTAATGTGATGGTGGATGTAATGTGATGGTGGATGTAATGTGATGGTGGAGGTAAGTGATGGTGGAGGTAATGTGATGGGGGAGGTAAGTGATGGTGGAGGTAATGTTATGGGCAGGTAATAAGATAGTGGAGGTCATGTGATGGTGGAGGTAATGTTATGGAGGATGTAATGTGATGGTGGAGGTAATGTGATGGGGGAGGTAATGTGATGGGGGAGGTAATATGATGGGGGAGGTAATGTGATGGACTAGGTAATGTGATGGAGGAGGTAATGTGATGGAGGAGGTAATGTGATGGACTAGGTAATGTGATGGAGGAGGTAATGTGATGGAGGAGGTAATGTGATGGAGGAGGTAATGTGATGGTGGAGGTAATGTGATGGGGGAGGTAAGTGATGGTGGAGGTAATGTTATGGGCAGGTAATAAGATAGTGGAGGTCATGTGATGGTGGAGGTAATGTGATGGGGGATGTAATGTGATGGGGGAGGTAATATGATGGTGGAGGTAATGTGATGGGGGAGGTCATGTGATGGTGGAGGTAATGTGATGGGGAGGTAATGTTATGGAGGAGGTAATGTGATGGTGGAGGTAATGTGATGGTGGAGGTAATGTTATGGAGGAGGTAATGTGATGGTGGAGGTAATATGATGGTGAAGGTAATGGGATGGTTGAGGTAATGTGATGGGGGAGGTAATGTGATGGGGGAGGTAATGTGATGGAGGAGGTAATGTGATGGGGGAGGTAATGTGATGGGGGAGGTAATGTGATGGGGGAGGTAATGTGATGGAGGAGGTAATGTGATGGGGGAGGTAATATGATGGTGGAGGTAATGTGATGGTGGAGGTAATGTGATGGGGGAGGTAATGTGATGGGGGAGGAAATGTGATGGGGGAGGTAATGTGATGGTGGAGGTAATGGTATGGGGGAGGTAATATGATGGTGGAGGTCATGTGATGGGGGAGGTAATATGATGGTGGAGGTAATGTGATGGTGGAGGTAATGTGATGGTGGAGGTAATGTGATGGTAGAGGTGTGATGGTGGAGGTCATGTGATGGAGGAGGTAATGTGATGGTAGAGGTGTGATGGTGGACATGTGTTGGTGGAGGCATGAGGTCTATGAGCAATCATACCGGACAAGATGTTATGCAATATCTAACCCATCTTATCCCTGATGGTTTATTAGCATGTAGTAGACTTCAGATCAGGTAACATTAGCTGGATCCATGGTTGGAACACCATGGGGGAGATTTATCAAAGGGTGTAAAATTTAGACTGGTGCAAACTGCCCACAGCAACCAATCACAGCTCAGCTTTCCTTTCAGCACTGCCTAAAGCTGAGCTGTGATTGGTTGCTGTGGGTAGTTTGCACCAGTCTAAATTTTACACCCTCTGATAAATCTCCCCCCTTGGGTTGTATTGGATTTGTCTTGGGTCTATACTAAGGAGCAAAGTCTAATGACTTCCCAGCTTTTCATTCTTTCTTTATTAATACTGGAGCACTCGAAAGCCTGTTTTAAATAAAGCCCCACTCCTATTCTCCTATTTGCTGAGAGGCCTCCTAGTAAATCCAATGGGTCCTGCACCTGCTGCACGGCATTGTGCAGGAAAGATTGCTGCAACAGTTTATATCTGCTTCAAAGTGTAAACCCAAGAATCCTGTAGAAAGCCGCTCACCTGGTGCCAAGTCACAACCAACAATGAGGATATTAGTGGTGTAAGTCATCCAGGATGGTCGCAGCAGGATATCCACCTCCGTAACACCCACAGGTACGGACAGACATCTGAATCTCCACAGCAGAAAAAATTGACCCTTCCCACAAACCATATATGGTAATGCCTCATCATTTTTGAGGGCTGAAGAAGGCCACCAGAGGTCCTGAAATGCGGCCACTTCGATTCAGCGGAATACATTTCTTATGTTTGTGAGGAGAATCACTTTTTCACAGCTTTGGAGATTCCCATGATAAATTAGGTGTGGGAGGAGGCATGTCTTCTCCCTGCTATGTTGGTGGGATAGTCAGGGGAGTAAATAGGCTGGGCCCCATACCAAACCTCTGGCTGGTTTATGAACTGGTCGAATGCCCTGGTCTATCCCCCATGCACTTCTAAGAAATGTTTGGATGCACCTTGTGTAGATGTTCGTTTATCCCCCTTAATATTTACTGAACCTTATACAATGTTTCAAGTAAGCTACAGTCCAACTCTTGCAGTTCAGGTAAGTATGCATTTTATCTGTATTCTTTTGTTGCGTGTCCATGAATTCTTTGGATTGTTTAGCCTGTGTTCAGGTTTTACAGGGGCTGCGGCCACATTTCCAACATCTAACCATGTATTGTTACCTCTGATGTTTTTAGGCATGGATGGTGACGCAACATTTCCAATGGTCCCAGCTCTTCATGATACAATATTAAAGGGAACCAATCAGCTCAATCGGGCTGATATGGTCCCCAGGAGCGCTGTATAAAGCTCCTGCAGCATCCGCGGCATGTACTGGCTGCGGCTGCTGCAGGAGCTTTATACCGGAGAAAAAAGAGTTTTATTCTCTGGGCGCGTGACAGACACGGATGGGGAAGTAGTCATCTGGGCGGCTCCCCACCCATGTCTAGTCACAGCTGCAGCTGCTGCAGGAGCTTTATACAGCACTTCTGGGAACCATTACAGTCCAATTGGGCTGATTGGCTCCCTTTAATCCCTGATGAGAGAATTTTATCCGATGTCTCCCCCTTAACAGGTACAGATGTTTTTTTTTAATAGATTTGTGAGACTTGTGCATGGTACATAGTCACTAGCATTGGTTTCTCTTCCCCCAGATTACTGTCTTTAGTTTTTCGTAACAATTCACACCTGTCCTGTTTGTCCGCTCTGTCTGTGGCCCTTTGAATCATCCGGTTTTGGTATCGCTTTGGTTTTAGCCTCTGACTGCTGATTTCTGAGATTTCTGTGACGTCTTTTATGGAGCTACAACTTTGTCTCATGCCTCTCGTCTATTGGAATTGATTGTATCGTATGCTGCGTGCATGAAGTGTTGTGTTGCCAGATCTTCTGTATGTCCATGTGTCCACTACTTGGAAATATGCCTTTTTGGGGTTATAGGCAATCCATACATTATGGGTGTTATGGGATGACCTGGACAGATATTCCACCTTTTTCTCATTCAGAACACCCAAAGCCCGGCCCTCTCCTAATAGAATTTTTAGTTCACTAGATAGTTTCTCAGTTTAGAATATACAGTACAGAAGGGCAGCATCTGGGCTTCATCATCCATAACGACCACTAGTCCTCCTGTGTCCAAATCTTTTATTGCTATATTCTGCATTGATATAGTTTTCCATTTTTGTTGTCCTTGTTTTTTATTTCAGTTTTTTATATTTTGTGTATCATTGTCTGTTAAATGTGCCAAGTCCTCAAAGACTACTTCCTGCAAGGTGTCCATTTGTTTAACACACGTTTATATTGGATAATAGTATGGCTTTTTCTTCCTAAATTTTACCAATTTGTTGTGTGCCCCCTCCTCCATACGATTTTCCCTTCCCAATTCATTTACATGTTTCAACGCCACCTGTTCCTGTAAAGTCAGACCATGAAAGAGGTTTTTATTTGTGTTCAAATCCTCTAATGCTGCTGGATTTTGTGGGAAAAAAACAAAACAAAACATGTTTTCTTAACATTAGATCCCATATAAACTTCCATGATTGTATCAAAAGATTTGACAGGACAATACCTCCATTGGTGCATTTGTTATTTTGAGTACTCTGTCCTGTTTCACTTCCTCTACATTCCCTCCTTGTTGATATCTCTTGTGGATCTTCTATGTTTTTTCTTCTTGCTTTTTGCATTTTTTGTCGTTGCGGTTTTGATTTTTTATAAGAGGGACTGGTTGTTCCTTGCACGGAGCCCGTATTAGATCCCGTTAGATCCTTACGTTATTTTGTTGCTGAAAATGACACCTACACAAACGGGATGGCAGTATCACTTTAAGCAGTTTATGAATATTTAGATTTTTCTTACCTCTCTCAAGTTCTTATGACTCTTAGTCTCAGCTTTTAAATTGGAGTCATCTAAGTTATTTGCCAAAGACTATAAAGGATTGTTGTTACCCAGCACTGTCTCTTATGCTGCTCTCCCTAAGACATCCTGTAAATGGATCTGTCAAAGATTTCTAGTTTGGTATCGTTATCTGGATCAAAATGTGTACCATTTGATTGCTCACGGCTGCAGAAGGTGGATGCCGCCTTAGGGAATCCTGGAAAACATGGATACAGTCATGGGCTCAGATAGGGATAAGCGAACCGAACTGTAACGAACCAGATTCGTTACGAACTTTGCAAAAAGTTTGTAACGAATCTGGTTAAAATAACAATAACAAATAAAATCAAAGACATCCAAGACATCTTTAGAAAGTGAAGAAAACACCTCTGGAATGCATCTGGGAAAGCAGGGAATCAGTATTACAGGAATCAGCATTACCGGGTTAGCGATCCTCTGCAATAATGCCGACTCCTCTAATGGTTAATATATTTAATTAATAAAACACATTTTCGTTATAATAAAGTCACTTTCGTTGTTCAATAATTTAATTAAAACTAATCCATCATTGTGCAATTAAATATACTGTTAAAATAAAAAATAAAAAATTATATATATATATATAAATAAATGTATATTTATATATTTATTTTTTTACAGTATACTTAATTGCACAAGGATGGATTCGTTTAAATTAAATTATTGAACAATGAAACTAATTTTATTACAACGAAAATGTGTTTTATTAATTAAATATTAATTATTACAGGAAGCTCTATTAAAGCCGTGAATTCATATTCCCGGTAATAGAGCTTTCTGTCATAATTAATACTTTACTTTAATTAAAACATCAAATGTTTCTTCTAATTATGCTATCACAATAACATTATTAGAAGAAACATTTTGAATCATATCTGCGCTCAGCTGATTAGCTGAGCGCACATTTAATGAGCCGTCCGCAGCACAGTGACTTCATTGTGCCGTGGTCAATGAGGGGTGTGGGGGTGTTTTTATTTGAATTAAAAAAAATTCACTTGTGTCTTGTCTTTATTTCTTTACTTTAAAGACTTAGTAGTGGAAGCCGTCTAATAGACAGAATCCATTACTAAGTTGGGGCCTAGTGTTAGCCGGTATAAAATGGCTAACACTAATCCCCCATTATAACCCCAGTACCCAATGCCACCAGGGGTACTGGGAAGAGCCGGGTGCCAGTAGTCCCGGAGCATCAAAATTGGCGCTCCTGGACTGGGGCGGCAGCAGGCTCTTCCCACCCTGGTGTTACCAGGCTGCTGTTGTTTGGTTTTTAACCCGGCTGGTTATGAAAATAGGGGGAATAGGGGGGAAAAAACGAGTAGGGTTCCCCCTATTTTCATAACCAGCCGGGTTAAAAACCAAGCAACAGCAGCCTGGTAACACCATGGTGGGAAGAGCCATTGGTTTAGGCCCTCCCCAGCCTAGATATTACCAGCCTGCTGCCGCCCGGTCCAGGAGTGCCAATTTGACGCTCCGGGACCACTGGCACCCAGCTCTTCCCAGTACCCCTGGCATTGGGTACTGGGGTAATAATGGGGGGATTAGTGTTAGCCATTTTATACCGGCTAACACTAGGTCCCGACTTAGTAATGGATTCTGTCTATTAGACGGCTTCCACTACCAAGTCTATAAAGTAAAGAAATAAAGACAAGACACAAGTGAAGTTTTTTTTTATTCAAATAAAAACACCCCCACACCCCTCATTGACCATTTTATTAAAAAAAAAAAAAAAAACAACCGCTGGTCACTGACGTAGTGCATCCAATCTGACGTAATCCACTGGATATCGATATGTGAAAAACTAAAAGGGAGAAACACACAAAAAAACACGAACAAAAAAGAAAAACAGGCAGTCGACACTTACTTTGCTTTGCACCAGTAAAAAGTTCAGAGATAGTCAGCTGTGTGAGCAATCAGCAGTGGGTATTGCACATGTGGCGGCTAAGCAAAGCAAAACAATCTGAACAGGTACTAAAGAGAAAATGAAGCCGCGGCAACTCACCAGTCTGCAGAAAAACTTTTCTTCTTTATTGTAGGTACATAATAGTACAAGAAGACATCACAGAGGGGGGGATGGTGGGAGGACGTTCACACAGGCATGTGCAAGGTAGCGACGATCATTTCGTGTGAGCTAGTCACACTTCATCTGGCTAACACTGCCAGTTCTACACTGACCCTCCATACTAGTAGGCGTGTTGGTCAGGTGGCTGGCTGGTCACATGGTACAAAACACACAGGTGAATTAAAACCTTGTTAAAAACAAAAACAATTCATGCAAAAGTTAGAGAAAAGAGTGAAATTCATTGCGGTCATTGAGACCAAGAGGACCTGTGGCAGAGAAATAAGAAATTAAAGCAGACTCTCGTTGTAATAATAATGTATGCCGGTCGCCCCCATCTTTCTAAGGATTAACTATTTGCAATCCAGCAAATTTTAACACATTTGGATTGTGTGACAGTGTGCCTGGCTGTGGACTCCTAACCAGAGACAAGGAGTCTGGAGGAGAAGGAAGGGGGCAGGGCAGCATGGAGTCTTATCACCTTCTACTGGGGAATTTATAGAGGACACTAGGTGTGGAGCAGGGGGCTGTAGGTTATGCAGACCCCCACCCCCAACAGACTGGGCAGAAGAAAAAGAACTTCGAAGACAGAAGGGAGTTGATTGTGAGATAGTGAAGAAGCCAGGAGCTGCAGCTGTGGCCAGATCCTGGGGCCCCAAGAACTCAGAAGATTTATGAGGAGAGAAGAGGAGCTGATGTGAGCACAGCACCCGGTGGGATGAAGAGGAAGAACTCCATGGGGACCTGAGGACTGATAGACGGTGTGGACTCTTGCTAAATCCGTATGGGTGGACTCTATTGGCATTGGATTACCTGCTTCATACAGTTGGATTCAATAAATTCTCCTCCTTTTCTATAAGTTGCTCCATCCCCGTGTGTTCTCTGATAATCGCCCCGTCACAAACTGGTTGGCAGCGCTGGGATAAGAGCCCAGGGGATGGAGAACCACCAAGCAACAAGTGGGGCCACAGTCTCAGGATACCACAACTGGACTATGATGACTCTCCAAGGCAAGGCTCGGGAGCTGGGCCTCAGCTACAAGGGACTCTCCAAACAGGAGCTGATTGAAGCCCTGGAGCAGCTGAGCCTTCGAGAAGAAACAGAGGAGATCTCCCTAGAGGTAAATACCCCAAAAGATCGGAGGCTTGTGTGGGTGGAGGAGGAACTGGCCCTGCTTGGGGCAGATGTGACAGCAGATGATAAGAGGGCGGCCATTAGAAGAGCCCATGAAAGGGACATGGTAACTCTGCAGCGTGAGCAATCCATAAGCACAACATTCTCTAGGAGGGAATCCCCACAAGTGTCCCGCAAAGACTTTAAGCCATTCCGCGAGGAGGACATTGAGGGATTCTTCCAGGACTTTGAACACCAATGTAAATTAATGGAAGTCCCAGACGCAGAGTGGGTCCGTCATCTTGTGGGGCTTCTGGAAGGGGGAGCTGCAGCGGCGTACCGAGCCATGGACCCTCAATATAACCGAGACTATGAAACGATTAAACAAACCATATTCGAGCATTATGCAGTAACCCCCGAGAACTACAGGGTACAGTTTCGTTCCTTGTCCTGCAATGGGGAGAGTTCCCTCAAAATGTATGCTCATAAAATTACCCAAGCATGCCGGCGGTGGCTGGAGGGAGAGGGGGCCTACACTGTGGACACAATACTGCAAGCTATCCTAAAGGAACAATTCTTTGCCAAATGCCCTGCCGAGATCCGAGAATGGGTGCGAGAAAGGAACCCAGCAACTCTAACAGAAGCAGCGGCTTTGGCTGACGAGGTTCTTAGCATAAAGCCCCAGTGGAAGAAGCTATTGGGAGGGGGTCAGCAGGGCTCCCCTCAACCACACGTATGCTATCCAAAAGTCTCCACTGCTGGACTCCAAAACCAAACCTCGCTTCACTTACCCACAGGTGGGTACCGTTCTCCAGCCAACCTGAACATTCCCCAAATGCGTCACGGAGGAAAAGTATTTGAACGCAAGTGTTATGAGTGTGGGCAGCCGGGGCATCTACAATCAAGCTGCCCAACTCTTCGTAGAGGGGGTCGCTCTACACCAACTCAAACGATAAACTATTTGAAAGCCCCTTCAATGGAGGAAGGGCTCTCACCCGCACAACTTGACTGTCCCAATGAACCAGACTGGACTGTCCCATCCATTGGGGTCTATGGAGTTTGGCCCACCACCTTACATCCCTCTGACCTCCAGAGCAGGCATCTACAGAAGGTTACGCTGGATGGTCAAGAAGTCATTGGCTTTTGGGACTCAGGAGCATTCCTCACCCTAGCTGAACCCCATGTAGTTCGACCAGAGGCGATACAGCCGGGACCAGGGATAAATATTGAACTGGCTGGAGGCATCAGAAGGACTATACCAAAGGCACGTGTGGAGCTGGACTATGGCTTTGGGGCCAAGCAATGCACGATTGGGGTGATGGGTGGTCTGCCCGCAGATGTTCTCCTAGGAAATGATATGGGAAATCTACAATGCCATTTCTTGGGTGCAGTGACCCAGAGTCCAGCCCAGAGGCAGACGGCTACCCATAAGCCCTATCCCAGAAGGAGATGTGGAGGTAACATGATAAAGCGCAGATGCTATGGATGTGGGCAGATGGGGCATCTGCAGGCCAGTTGCCCAACTAGTCGGAGGGGGCCACGCCCTGCACTTTCAGCTGCCCTTGACCCCATCCCCAGATACAGAGGAAGAGTAATAGAGGACAGATATTACAGATGTGGGCAGCCCGGGCCTCTGTCGAGAGTCTGGCCCACAGCCATACACTACTCCCATCCACAGAATTATTAATCTGCCTGTGTACTCAACAAGCGACCTGTGGAGGTCACTTGGTCGTACACATTTTAAGGGGGGGGAGAGGTTGTGACAGTGTGCCTGGCTGTGGACTCCTAACCAGAGACAAGGAGTCTGGAGGAGAAGGAAGGGGGCAGGGCAGCATGGAGTCTTATCACCTTCTACTGGGGAATTTATAGAGGACACTAGGTGTGGAGCAGGGGGCTGTAGGTTATGCAGACCCCCACCCCCAACAGACTGGGCAGAAGAAAAAGAACTTCGAAGACAGAAGGGAGTTGATTGTGAGATAGTGAAGAAGCCAGGAGCTGCAGCTGTGGCCAGATCCTGGGGCCCCAAGAACTCAGAAGATTTATGAGGAGAGAAGAGGAGCTGATGTGAGCACAGCACCCGGTGGGATGAAGAGGAAGAACTCCATGGGGACCTGAGGACTGATAGACGGTGTGGACTCTTGCTAAATCCGTATGGGTGGACTCTATTGGCATTGGATTACCTGCTTCATACAGTTGGATTCAATAAATTCTCCTCCTTTTCTATAAGTTGCTCCATCCCCGTGTGTTCTCTGATAATCGCCCCGTCACAGATTGCTGTTATGTATCTCTCTTATGTGGCTTATCAGCCTAGGGGCTCCACGGCCGGTGCGTATAGAGTTGCAATGTTCTCGAAACCGTACGTATAGGGGGTGTATTGTTTTATCAATATAGTAAAACCCACATGGGCAAAAAATTATATACACTAAGTAAGAAGAATTACAAGTAATTAATTGGCGCACTGACCATATTTTACCTCCTAGTTTAACGGTATCCAGCATGGCATTTTGTGGGCAGAAGGAACAATGCAAACAACGTTTATTGCCAGGGGAACAAGTTAACCATGAATTATTGTATTTATTAGTACTATAATTTCTCGTAGATTTTAATTGATCACCTACTGTTCTATTTCTTCTGAACGTAATGACAGGTTTATTAATAGCAGCCTCTTTTAAGAGGGGGTCGTCTTCTATGATATACCAAAATTTATGAATAGCTTTTTTTAAAATTTGATTACATGGGGTGTTATTAAATGAAAAATAAAATCTTTTATTGTTGTTATTTTGTTTTTTCTCTTTATTTTTGCTATTTTTGAGGAGGTTGACTCTAGGAATAAGACTAGCAGAAAGTATAGAATCCGGCTACCCTCGTTCTCTCAATCTTTGCAATAATTCATCTGCTTGTAAGTTGTAAGTAGTAAGATCACTATTATTTCTTTTTAAGCGTAAAAGTTGACTAAAAGGAATACTTTCTTTTATCTTATAAGGATGTGAACTGCTAAAATGTAGCAAGGAATTACTAGCAGTGGGTTTACGAAACCCTTTTGTCACAAAAGTGTCATTTGAGATGTCTAGAGACACGTCCAGGAAATCAAGATGGCTGCCGCCAAAAACACCAGTGAATAACATATTCTTAGTATTGATAGTGTTCAGGTGGTCGATCAGGCCATGGAACTCCGTCTCTTTGCCATCCCAAATAATCAGAACGTCATCCATATACCTAAAAAAGTATTTAATAAATTTAATATATGGATTAGATAAAGAAAAAATAAATTGACGTTCAAAAATGGCCAAAAAAATATTGGCAAAAGTGCACGAGAACCGGAGTCCCCATGGCCGTCCCGACCAGCTGCTTGTTCCAGGTACCTTCGAACTTAAAATTATTATTGGATAGAATAGATCGTAGAGAATCACAAATAAAGGAACTGAACTCTTGAGACTAATTAGTCATAGATAGAAATTCATTAACTGCTTCTATACCAGCTGTATGGGGGATTCTCGTATATAAACTCTCTATATCGAGAGACACCAGATGGTACGAAGGTAACCACTGAATATCGGACAGGGCATTAAGCAGGTCTTTAGTATCTTGCAAATATGTGGGAATAGTGGGTAACAATGGTCTCAGCAACCAGTCTATGTATTTAGAGATGGATTCAGTCACTGAGCCGATCCCGGCCACAATGGGGCGGCCCGGGGGTCGGCTCAGTGACTTATGGATTTTCGGGAGAATATACTATCTAGCATGTTTTAGAAATTTAGGTATAAGCTTTGCTGCTGTTTTTTCAGATAGAACATCTTTTTCAACATAGGTCCTAAGGAGGGTACGTAAGTTGTTTAGGGTTTTAGAGGTAGGGTCACTAGAGAGTGGTAAATAGGTATTAGTGTCACTAAGCTGTCTAAGAGATTCTTCTCTACTGTAAACAGCTGACATCACTACTGTACTGCCACCTTTGTCAGCACGAACTATATGGAGGTCCCTTCTATTCTTCAACCATTTTAAGGCTCTTCTCTCTCCCTTGGTTAAATTTTGCTGGCAGCTGGGATAGACAAGAGCCCTGACTTAATTGAGCTCTGATTTAGTGAAGGTTTCAATAGAACCGCCTGGTTCCGTCGGGGGTTAAATGTAGAAGGGTTTCCACCCCTAAATTCCTGAATTGTGTCAGATATATTGGTATAGACCTCATTAGCTTCCGCAAAATCAAGAAGCATTTCTATACCCTCCATGTCACGGTCATCTAGATCTCCAGAAAGTCTGAAGCCCAAAGGACCTATGGCACTGGGGATTTCGCCCTCTTTTTTCTGATTGATGTTACCAGGACCATTATGAAAAAACTTAAACAAATTGATTATTCTGGCTGCTTTATATATGTCCACTTCACATTTTGTCATCCCGCTGCCAGTATGTAATTCCCGGCCCCATTAACCCTCCGGGATAATACATTACCAGCAGCGCGATCCGGCCGCATCTAAGGCTCCCGCGCAGCCAATCAGTGACTGCAGCGGGGCCATGCACTGATTGGCTGCGCGGGAGGCGGGAGCCTCAGATGCGACCACTGGCACCCGACTCTTCCCAGTACCCCTGGTGGCATTGGGTACTGGGGTAATAATAGGGGGTTAGTGTTAGCCATTTTATACCGCCTAACACTAGGCCCCGACTTAGTAATGGATTCCGTCTATTAGATGGCTTCCACTATTAAATCTATATAATAAAGAAATAAAGAGAAGACACAAGTGAAATTTTTTTTTTATTTAGATAAAAACACCCCCACACCCCTCATTGACCATTTTATAAAAAAAAAAAAAAAAAAAAACAACCGCTGGTCGTTGACGTAGTCCATCGAATCCGACGTAATCCACAGAATACCGATATCTGAAAACCAAAAAGGGAGACTTACAGTCTGGCCCCCGAGGGGTTAAGGGAGGATGCATTGCATCCCCCTTAACCCCTTGGGGGCCATACTGATGTCAGACTGCACCCATACCAGCAAGGAAGGGGTTAAGAGGGGGTGGGGAGAGCTGTATACTCACTCTCTGATGTCTTGATCTTCTCACTTCTATCTTCCTTCTTCTCTCTTCGCCGTTCACAGCACAATGAAGTCACTGTGCTGCGGATGGCTCATTATATGTGCGCTCAGCTGATGAGCTGATCAGCTGAGCGCAGATATGATTCAAAATTTGATGTTTTAATTAAAGTAAAGTATTAATCATGACAGAAAACTCTATTACCGGGAATATGAATTACCGGCTTTAATAGAGTTTCCTGTAATAATTAATATTTAATTAATAAAACACATTTTCGTTGTAATAAAATCAGTTTCGTTGTTCAATAATCTAACTTAAACGAATCCATACTTGTGCAATTAAATATACTGTAAAAAAATAAATATATATAAATATACATTTATATATATATATATATATATATATATATATATATATATATATATATTTTAAACCCTTCGGGACCAGGCTAATTTTCGTTTTTGCATTTTTGTTTTTTCCTCCTTGTGCTTAAAAGGCCATAGCACTTGCGTTTTTACACCTACAGACCCACATGAGCCCTTATTTTTTGCGTCACTAATTGTACTTTGCTATGACAGGCTGAACTTTTGCATAAAATATGCTGCGAAACCAGAAAAAATTATATGCGCAGTGAAATTGAAAAAAAAAAAACACAATTCTTTTTCTTTGGGGGGGTTGTGTTTTTACGCCGTGTGTTCTATGGAAAAACTGACATGTTTTATATGTTTCTCAAGTTGTTATGATTAAAACGATATGTAACATGTAGAACTTTTATTGTATCTGATGGCCTGTAAAAAATTCAAACCATTGTTAACAAATATATGTTCCTTAAAATCGCTCCATTCCCAGGCTTATAGCGCTTTTATCCTTTGGTCTATGGGGCTGTGTCAGGTTTAATTTTTTGCGCCATGATATTTTCTTTCTATCCATATCTTGATTGCGCATATGCGACTTTTTGATCGCTTTTTATTACAATTTTTTTGGATTTGATGCGACCAAAAATGCGCAAGTTTGCACTTTGGGATATTTTTTCGCTTACGCCGTTTACCGTGCGAGATCAGGAATGTGATTAATTAATAGTTTGGGCGATTACGCACGCGGCGATAGCAAACATGTTTATTTATTTATTTATTTACTTACTTTTATTTATAACCTGGGAAAAGGGGGGTGATTCAGACTTTTATTAGGGGAGGGGGCTTTTTATTGACAACAACACTTTATTTTATACAACTCTTATCTGTGATTGCTGCCCCCCTGACAGATCTGTGTAACCAATCCCTCCTAACAGGAGATGTTCCTGATGATTGGAGAATATTTTTTTTTGTGGCATAGCACCCGGCAGTGGCCCTGGCACTTGAATTCCCCCGGTCACACCCTATTGCAGTGCTAAGAAGGTTGAAGGTGTGGTACCCTGAAGTTTTGGTGAGGAATACCTGGAGTACCTGGTCAAATACAATCTCTTTACAGAACACAGACAATGAACAGTTTTTGCCAGCAGTCATGCCAAACCCCTTGGCTGTAAATGACTGGAGCATGTAGAAAATGGCGTTAGCACCTGTAGTTTATGGCTCGCCGCAGTAGGATGACATCAGAGAGGTTTCTTTATAAAATGGAGATTTATTGCTTCTTCTTTAAAAGTAGTGAAAGTTACAGAAATGAATAGAAAAGAATATCAGAGAAACGTCTTACAGCCTTAGTGTCCATAGTTCATATCAGAGTCCTTTGAAGTGAAGGGTTTGTTACACAAATCGTCAAGAGCTTCAGGCAGCTGTTGCTTCACTCAAGCATCCTGGGAGACACTCCTTCCTTCACGCTTCCATCATGGATTCCTCACGCTTACATCACAACCTTCTCCTTGAAGGCTCTGGATCCTTCTTGTGACATAGGGCTCATACCTTCTGTACAGCCCTGATCCAACCAACCTCCATCTTGGTAACTCCCATCTTATATAGGTTCATGACTCACTGTCAATGTCGTGTGTGGGTGTGTTCATTATACTTGAGTGTTTGTGTCTGCACATATATGACCATAACAAATATAGAACTCTTTCTCTATACATCAGCATAACCTGTTTCCAGCTATGGATGTATAGTTATCCTGCTGTGTACTGGCATTACCACCCTACATAGTCATGTAACCGTGAATAGTGCTGTGTACACTTATGTATCTATTTCCAACTTATACACGTCTCCTTAGTATAGAATATGATATTATAATGTCAGTATTACAATTACTTTATACAGTGAATAGTGTTGTGCTATTATGGTGAGGTCAGCAGTATATATGACTTACATTATATTATACCAAGATATTGTTCATTGTAAAACACATCATATTTAACAGAGCACCCTTGGGGCAATATTGTAGTGCAAAGGTCCTCCTCTATAGAATCTGAGGATTTAGATATGGACGGTCCTCTGTCTCTGCTTCATTAAAAGGGTTAACAATGGTCGGTTTCCCCCGAGGTTCTGATACATGTGACGAAGCAGGAGTAAAACAGTGTTGGAGTGTGAGGTGTGGGCCATTATTCTGGGACACCAGGTTTGGTATCATTACACTAGCTTCTGTGCATATATATAAACAATGTGGTCTGTGATTCCCTCAGTATACGGATAGCAGCATATTCTGTTACACTTAATGATATGCATTTATGCTGTAAAAAGGTGTTAGGACTGGCAGGCGTAGACAAGACACTAGACAGTGGGCCCTGAATCTGACCCCACCCACTGTCACCTGCATACTTGCCTCGGTCAACCCTAGGCGGTCGCGGACAACCACGAAGACAATCCCTATGCTGAATACGTGCAAAACATAAAACGCAGACAGACAAACACAATGAAGAATAGTCCACAATCCGGGTCACAACAGTCGGGCAGCAAAAGTACAAAATCAGGATCCAAAGGCGTAATCAGAAAACAGGCAATATGATCAGGGGCAGGCAGCAAGCAAGGGAGGTCAGAGATACAAAGCAGTAGTCAGGAGATGCAAAGAATCAGAATCCACAAGCAGGCAGAGACTAAGTCAATAACCAGCAATAAGTGCACAGACTGAGGAGGTTATATAGGAGGCCAGGGCTCTGATCCAGAACATCATTGGACCATCCCCCTGATCTCCAAGCACAGACAGCTGAGAACAAGACAGATCCACTGGCAGGAAGACCTGTCAGTCACAGCAGAACCAGAACACAGATTAACCCTGACATGGCCAGACAGGGCCGTTTCTATAGGCGGGCGGGCCGGGCGACCGCACGGGGCGCCGACAGCTAGGGGGCGCTGGTGTCACCCGCGGCCGAAGGTCCGCCCCATCATCTGCCCCTCTGGCCGCCCCTTCGCCTACCCCATCACCTGCTTTGGAGCCGCCCGTCCGCAGCTCTGCTCAGCTTGAGGCCGGAGGCTGCATTCTGCCTCCGGCCACAAGAGGCCGCTGTCTCCCCTCAGAGCTCCAGCACAGGAGTGACGTCACTCCTGTGCTGGAGCTCAGAGCCGGGAGAGAAGACGCGGGACACAGGACCTGCTGTGCTGCATTAAGGTGAGTATAACTGTTTGTTGTTTTATACAGAAAGCCTGGGGAAATGCCTACATAGGGAGATAGGGAGGGAGGGGGGATACCTACATGGGGGATGCCTACATAGGGGGGGATCTAACAGGGGGGATGCCTCTATATATATATAGGGGGGAATCTAACAGGGGGTTGCCTATATATATATATATATATATATATATATATATATATATATATGGGGGGGGATCTAACAGGGGGGATGCCTCTCTCTCTCTCTCTCTATATATATATATATAGGGGGGAATCTAACAGGGGGATGCCTATATATATATATATATATATATATATATATGGGGGGGATCTAACAGGGGGGATGCCTATATATATATATGGGGGGGGGATCTAACAGGGGGGATGCCTATATATATATATATATATATATATATATGGGGGATCTAACAGGGGGGATAGCTACATGGGGGATGCCTGCATGGGGGGGATCTAACAGGGGGATCCCTATATATATATATATATATATATATATATATATATATATATATATATATATATATATGGGGGATCTAACAGGGGGATGCCTATATATATATATATATAGGGGGGGATCTAACAGGGGGGATGTGTATATGTATTATATATAGGGGGGATCTAACTGGGATGATGCCTATATATTTATAGGGGGGGGATCTAACAGGGGATATGCCTACATAGAGGGGATATGCCTACCATGGGGATGCTATCTGCTGGGGGGCTAACTAACTACCTAAACTGGGATGTCTCCTACATTGGGTGTTACTATATATAGGGGGGGATGTTTAACTATCAGGGAGATTACTTACAGGGGTTATGGCTAAATGCATAAGGGGGTGGGGCTAACTAACGGGGGATCACCTGCAGAGGGAATACTACATACTGGTGGGCTTACTATTGGGGGGATCCCTACCTGCTACGTGCTGTGGAGACTACCTACAGGGGATTAGCTACACTGCAGACACTACCTATTGGGGGAGGGGGGGCATCCTGCACAGGGAGGCCTAACTTCTAAACAGATGCACACAGGGTGGCCCGTGGACATTATTACTATATGGGGGGACACAGCAGAGGATCCTAGATACAGGGGGCAACCCACATACCTACTGACTTTACTGCAGATGACACAAAAAAAAGTAGAAGTTGTTGAAAAAGTGCGGAGCCTAAGATGTTTGTCTGGCAGGTTCAGAAGAGATGTATTGTGGCTGCAAGAAATTGTCATGGGGGTACGGGACAGAAACAGAGGAAAAGGGGAAGTGACGCCTCAGATCAATGAAGACATCACCCGTGAGTAACCGACTTTTTTTTGCCCCAAATTGAAAAGGGTTGAATAACTGTGCTCTCTGCCATAATACATACACTGCTTCTCCCTAGTAACAAACGCCCCCCCCCCCCCCCCGGCATCGCCTGGGGGGGGGGGGGGGCGCTTTTAGCAAGACTCGCCCTGTAGTTAAAATTACCTAGAAACGGCCCTGTGGCCAGACAGAACTCAGCAGGTGAAGTCGGGTGTGTCTCCCAAAGAGAGCAAATAAACCAGTGTTCAGACACAGCAAAACAAAACACAGAACAGAATAAGAGAATATCAGCGCCTTCTCGGCCGCACAGCACGAGCAGAGGGACGCATAACGCTCCGCAAAGATACCGTCCTGACAGAAGGAATTTGTAAATCTGTAATGATGCCCTAGCACTTTATATTGTTAGGATTTGGCCTCACCTCCCCAAGTCTTGTGTTTATGTTGTTTTGTTGTGATAGGATCTAATAAAGATTTTCATATTTTTCTACGTTTGGTAGCAAATTTGTGATAATTTATTTTGGGCACAGATATTCATTGTAGGTGTAGCATCTGATACATGTAGTACTTACTTTCTCCTTCATCTGCGTTACACATCTTCCAGTTGCAGACAACTTGGAGTGTAGCTTTTCTAGCCAGGTGGATAACTATTCCTGGCTTTAAGTCTACTGGGTCCAAGATCTGTAATGGGGTTCTTGTACAGCCTCTCAACAATGTTTAGAGATCCCCCTTTTTCTCTAACTTCTTTTTTTATGTGATATCCTATCCAATTTTATACATTGGGTAGGGAAAGTATTCAAACCCATTAAAATGTTTCACTCTTTGTTTCATTGCAGCCATTTGGTAAGTTTAAAAAAGTTCATTTTTTTGCCCATTAATGTACACCTTTTGAGCTAGTACAGCCATGAGTCTTCTTGGGAATGATGCAGCAAGTTTTTCACACCTGGATTTAGGGATCCTCTGCTATTCTTCCTTGCAGAGACTCTCCAGACTCTCCAGTCCCTCAGATTGGATGGTGAACGCCATTTTCAAGTCTCTGCAAAGATGCTCAACTGGGTTTAGGTCATGGCTCTGGGTGGGCCAATCGTCAATGGTCACAGAGTTGTTGTGAAGCCACTGCTTTGTTATTTTAGCTGTGTGCTTAGGGTAATTGTCTTGTTGGAAGATGAACCTTCAGCCCAGTCTGAGGTCCAGAGCTCTCTAGAAGATCACTGTGGTGGAGCTCCAGAAATGCAGTAGGGAGATGGGAGAGCTCCTATGAGAAGAGACCTTTCTCCTATAGAGTGTAAGCTTTTATGGTCAGTGATCTCTTTCCTGTAGAGTGTAAGCTCTTATGGTTAGTGTGGTTCTCTCTCCTGTACAGTGTAAGCTCTTATGCGAAGGGACCTCTCTCCTGTAGAGTGTAAGCACCTATAGTCAGGGTCCTTTCTCTCCGCTCTTATGGTTAGTGTAGGATTCTCTCTCCCGTACAGTGTAAGCTCTTATGGTTAGTGTGGTTCTCTCTCCTGTAGAATGTAAGCTCTTATGGTCAGTGATGTCTCTCCTGTACAGTGTAAGCTCTTATGAGAAGGGACCTCTCTCCTGTAGAGTGTAAGGTCCTATAGTCAGGGTCCTTTGTCTCCTGTAGAATGTAAGCTCTTATGGTTAGTGTAGGATTCTCTCTCTTTGGCCTGCTAGACCACTCAAAGGGTAACTACCAGAGGAAAGAGCATTCTACCTGTTCATGTTGTGGGGAATTGTCGCTCTAAAAAATTCTGAACAGAAGTCTGAACAAGGACTTTTTTGAAGCAGTTGGAGAAGTTGCTACTTGTCAAGGTGCCTTGCTGTCCTCTTCAGCATAGGTTTGGAAGCTAGCTTTGCCCAGTTGTTCAAACCTGGGGCCCGAACTACTGGATCTGACACTCTGAGATTTCTTCCAACACCACAGGATCAGTCATTGCTGTGAGAACAAGATATTTGTCACAACACCACAAATACCAACCAGTCAGGGAAGGGATGGGGTGGACACGGACAGTGAACCCTGGACTAGTCCCCATGCACTTTCGCTGCCATTTTGCCAAAGTCTTAATCAAGTCGTCTTAAAACTGTTCATTGATGGGTCAGTCTGTGTGAATTATCAAGTTGAGGCCTACAGGCAAGTATGTCCCACTGAGGTGAATATGCACTCAATTTAGAGGAGGCTCCTTTGTCCCTTGTCTACCTGGTCCAGGTCAGCTTTATCCCATAGCTACAGTATATTCCTAGGATTCTCCCTCAGCGTGCCCCTAGGAGCAGCGATGGTTCATACTCAAGGTGTTCTATAGTGTTGTGCCTATCATCTAACACAACCGCAAAAGGTGAGTGAAGTGCACAACAGTATTCACTCATGGAACCTCCAAAATACCACTTTAGGAAGTAGCCCTTTCTCTTCTTGCTTTTACTTTTTAACAACAACTCGCACAGTCATCCCTAGACTTTGGAAACCGACAGTTCCACCGTCCATAGCAGAGTGGGTTGACAAATTGGATTTCCTTTACTGTATGGAATATCTGATGACAGAGGAGCATGACTATGTCAGCAAAGTAGAACACGCCTGGTTCTCCTGGACACTCTATAAAACTGGCACTCTTTTTACCATTCCCATCATTCTGTTTCTACCCCCCACCCCCAGCTCCTCCTTTCATAGTTAGATTGGATTTGGAATTAATTTTAAAATTGGAAGTGACAGATTAGGTGATGGACCATTCACACCCTCTGACTATAGAATCATGCCAATCACCTGATAGTTGTTAACATTAAAGACCTAAAGGGGAACTATCAGTAGGTTAGACCAATCTAACCTGCTGATAGACCCTTATTGCACAGGAGATGCTAAGGAGGAAGGTATGACTTTTTACCTTCCTCCTCTGCGGCAATCCGGTGCAGTTAGTAGTTTGCTCCTTGGTCCGATGAGACTGTTAGGAGTACTGCCCGCTGCCATAGCGACGATCTGGCACTCCCACAGCCGTCTTGCTCCATAGATTATAATTAGAGGGGGCGGGGTCACCAACGGCGGATCAGTGCTATGGGGGAGGCCAGTGGTCCCAACAGTCTCACCGGACCGTGGAGCAAACTACTAACTGCACCAGAATGGTGCCGAGGAGGAAGGTAAGAGACATACTATAAGAGACATACAGTAGCTTCCTTCTCAGCCTCTCCTGTGCAATAGGGACATATCAGCAGGTTTGATTCTTCTAACCTGCTGATAGTTCCCCTTTAACTTCATGCCAATTTGACTATTAGCTGAATTATCAGACAAACTCTAAACCCACATATCTTGGGAATGGGAAGGTGTATCATGTGTCTTTAAAAGGTATGTAATCACAGTACCCTATGCAGTTTATTGATATCTCATTTACTTAAGGGGTTGGCCACATGTCACACCTTCCCTCTTGTTTTGGGCCTTTTTGTGTGTGTTTGTGTGTGTGTGTTTTTAATTTAAAATCTGTTTTTTCCTTAACATGAGGACACAATAACATCCTATTTATAGTGCCCATCACAAAAGGTGGAAGGGTCATTAATGCATCTCTTCTGGGAATCCTACAAGTTTCATAAGTTTTAGGATGTTAAAGGATGATATATGATGATATACATTATAGACATTGCCTGTTTCATTATTGGTCACAATAACTTTGATTATCATAGGTCATAAAGGCTCCGATTCTACAATAATTGCAATGTATACAGCCTGGTGCTCCAGGGTAATATCACAACACTGGTTAGTAAGCAGAGCATATAATATACAGTAAGTCTATTATTTGCCACATAACTCTAATACCTGAGACGCTTATAGATCTGTCCATGTAAAGCCTTCTTTATATCATTATTCTTTAGACTGTATATTATGGGGTTGATGAGAGGGATAAATACAGTATATAGCAGGGACAGGATCTTACTGATGGTCGAGGATTGTCCTCCTCTTGGAGCAACATAAACACTGAATATGGTCCAGAAAAATATAGAGACCACAATGAGGTGGGAGCTACAGGTGGAGAAGGCTTTCTGTCTACCAGTACTGGATGGGATCCTTAAGATGGTGACAATAATTCTGGTATATGAGAATATAATTATTATAATAGGGATAAAAGTTAGTGGAATCCCTAGAAAATAAACTTCGACCTGAACATTATAGGGATCAGAACAGGAAAGTTCTAGTAAAGGAAGAGTATCACAGAAGAAATGGTCAATGATGTTCGGTCCACAAAAGTTTAGCATCAATACTGGTATGAGGAGACCCAACATAATGGAAGAAGCCGCCAACCAAGAGATAATGGACAATATCACACAATATCCACCTGTCATGATGGACGCATAACGGAGGGGATTACAGATGGCCACATATCTGTCATAGGACATCACAGCCAGGAGAAAGCCCTCAGAGGCTCCTGAGGCACCAAAGAAATAAAACTGAGTCATACAGACAATAAAAGTAATGGCTCCTCTATAATATAGTATAATATAAAGCATGTTGGGAACAATATCTGAGGTCAGCAGGAGGTCAGTGATGGAGAGCTGTGAGATGAAGAAGTACATTGGGGTGTGGAGGATCTTGCTGGTGGACACCAGGGTGATGATCAGGAGATTCATGAACATTGTAAACCAGTAAATCACAATGAGCAGAGAGAACATTAGAATTCTTATATTCTGACTGACCTGAAACCCTAAGAGGATGATCTCTGTGACAGCCGTCATATTGGTCTTCTCCAGGGGTGTACTTACTATAGAGGAGGCCCATGTGGCTGCTATGGGGGTCCCGGAGGTAGAGGTTCCAGTCCAGGCTGATCTTGTCCTCATTGTAGTTGATGTGAAGAAACTGCACAGGGATGAGGTCTTTACCAGAGCTAGAATGTCAAGAAATCAAGAAATAAAAAAATGTACAGTGAAATTACTATGGGAGTACCAGAACCTTTCTTTTTGGAAGGGTTAGAATTACTATTTACCACCTATTGGCCTTCTGTCTTCTATGTCCTCAGTGTTTGTATCTTGTGGTTGTAAAACCTATTGTAACCCAATTTCAACTTTTAACCAGTAAAAGAACAAAAAATAAAATAAAAAAAGCACTTTTAGCCACCAGAACCGTGACTCCATGCGGCAGTATGGCATGCACAGAAACCTTTCCTACAGTCAAAAAGTTTAGTTAGAAAAATATTAGTTCGGTCCAAGTCTAAACTTAACCAGTAGAACTAAAACTTCTATATAATAGTGTCTAAGAGCCACTGTTAGAGTCAGATGGATGGCAACATATACGGCTGTGGGTGAACAGATGGAACTCAGTGGTAACTAACAGCTTGATCCTGGGAAGATCCAAAAGTTATCTATTGGAGTTTATATGTACAAGGAGGTATCCGAAAAAAGCAATAGCCCAATCCTTTCTTGGTGGCAGCAACAGGTTTTGCATCTGGAAAGTGAAAAAGAAATGGCGTCTTACAATCTGAGAAAAATCCCATTTTGGGGAGTAGCAGGAAGATTGGCTAAATAGAAACTGAAGGAGAAATGCAGATAAATACTGTGTGAAAAAGTGACATAAAACGATGTAAAGGTTACATTCACACAGGGCCAAAATGGCGGCCGTTTTTTATCAAACAGTGTCAAATAACAGCTGTTATCTTATAACAATGGCCACTATTATATGAATAACGACCACTGTTATGAAATATTGGGCTTTATTTGCCTTAAAGTGATGGCCATCTAATCAAAACAGACAGAATTTTGACACTGTGTAAACATGGCAGCACACTGCTTTTCACAGCAATTAGTGTACCAACCATGGCTAACCTACAGTAAAATAGATTTTACACTGACAAAACTATGCAAATTTGCACCCAACCACATTTTTTTGCTAAGTTTTGACCAAACCCAGATCTTACGGATTCAGTTCACTGAAAAGAATCTGTGTACCGCCATAGATTGCCTTAGTGATTCCCCATATTAAAGAGAGACTCTTCTGTACTGAGAATACTAAAGGAGAGAATGTCTCAACCGTGCGGCTTTGATGGAGTATGGAATAGTTTTTTCTTCAGTTTATTTATATGAAGTTACAGTAGGGACCTATAGACTTGTAACCTTGAGGTTGAATAGACTTAATTTCTCCCGGGAATCTTTCCCTCTTCTTCTATATTTCCTCTTATATTATTGCAGTGTCAGGCTGACAATTCTTTTTCAGATCTTATAGAATTATCATTACAATCTGTCAATAGTTTACGTCATGTCAGCAATAATTGTGTCGTATCTTGTAACACTGTACATCTGAAATATAAAAGTGAAATCTAACACTTACATCCGGCATGTTCTACAGATGAGGATGTGTCTGGTGGCGGCTCAGTCCTTCCCTCTCAGAATCTCCGTCCTGTTCAGCCTCCTGATCCCCATAATACAGAAGAAGCTTCCAGTGTTCCGGGGCTGTTAGATGTAAGAACCTGCAGAGTATCAGACCCATGAAGGTGCCCTATACTGCTATAGAGCCAGAAGAGGCCATATTTATATCCTGTACATACTGAGAAGCTTCATCCTAATCATCTCTGGGGAGATTTCTGGGCTCTTGTCTCCTGTGTATAAATTAGGCGTCTATTCCCAGCCTGGAAGCTCTATGGGATAATGTTCCCCAGAGAGTTGCTCAGCACATAGGATTACTGATGATCAGACTCTTGGATATTTAGGTTCCGCTGGTTCATTCAAAGACATTAGAGGATCCAGACTTTTACCTGAACTTTCGCTCGAACCTGAACCCCATTGAAGTCAATGGTGACCCAAACTTGGGGCTACCTGGTGCTCAGCCTACTTATAATTCATGGTGAGGGCCTGGTAGTGAACCCCCTTATAATTCATGGTGAGGGCCTGGTAGTGAACCCTCTTATAATTCATTGCAAGAACCTGGTGGTGAACCCCCTTATAATTTATGGTAAGGTCTAAGTGGTGAACCCCCTTATAATTCATGGTAAGGTCTAGGTTTTGAACCCCCTTATAATTCATGGTAAGGTCCTGGTGGTGAACCTACTGTACTTATAATTCATAGGGAAGACCTGGTGATCAACTGCCTTACAATTCATGGTGAGGACCTGGTGATGGACCTTCTAATAATTCATGGTGAGGAACTGGTGGTGAAATGCCTTATAATTCATGGCGAGGGCCTGGTGGGGAACCTACTTATAATCCACGGTGAGGGCCTGATGGTGAAATATAAAAACATAGAATATTGTCAGCAGAAAAAGACCATTTGGTCCATCTAGTCTGTCCTATTAGTGTTTCCCTTCTTATTATCTTAGGATGGATATATGTTTTTCCCACACAGGTTACATACTGTTATTATAGATTTACGTCTGATCTTTCCCCTAACTAACTTCTAACTGTGTCTCATAATTCTTGAGTTGAGTGAACCTCCTTATAATTCATGGTGAAGGCCTGACTAACCCCTATACCCACCCCCCCACCCCGCCGGAGTGGCCATCAAAAACCTTTACATGACCGACGCCGCATATACTGTAGCAGGTGAACAGTATCAGGCGGATAAACATTTGTTGGGATTTCTGAGAGAAAATGCTGATCTGACTGCTGGTCACATATTGACTGAGGTCAATGGAACTATGTGGTATTAATGAAGGAGTTAACTACTTGTGGGGCAGTATTGTGGTGCCAACATGGGAATTATTTGCTTGTGGGGCAGTATTGTGGCACCAAAGGCGGAATTAAATGCTTGTGGGGCAGTATTGTGGCACCAACGGTGGAATTATCTGCTTGTGGGGAAGTATTGTGGCACCAATGGCGGAATTATCTGCTTGTGGGGAAGTATTGTGGCACCAATGGCGGAATTATCTGCTTGTGGGGAAGTATTGTGGCACTATTGGGGAAATTAACAATTTGTGAGGCATTATTGTGGCACTACTGGGGGAATAACAACTTTTTTTTCTACTGTTGCAAACCAACCTTCAGCCTTCTATCAAGCCCATTCAGGGAATCTAACACCTTAGAAACTACTCAACTCACTCTACACAGGTTAATTTCTTCAGAGCTAACTACCATCTGCCATTTCTGCTTCTGCTTATGGAAGTGCTCAAGATGTGATCTGCCATAGATATGATCTAGGAAAGGTATCATCAGCCAGGACCAAGCTCAAGAGAAAGGTCCTCCAATTAAAGGCACAACCGATTTAATGACAATAAACAATACCATCTGTTTGCCATATTGGTCTACTAGGCATTGTTCCCCACCTAGCCAGAATCCTGCTCTACACTGATGGGGGGCAAAAGTCCGAAACAGCTGTCTGGGAATGAATACCTGGTTTTGGTATTTTCCTGGTCACATCATCAGAGTAAATGAGTTGGATATTGACTGAAGAGGCCATTTAATATGGTGGTTTTGGTGGTCTCCATACAGGAGCCATTCCTTTACCAGGTCCATCCCTAGAGGAATATCTGGCTAGTCCTGGGTTTTTAGACTCATAACTGAAGTGCCACTGACCTTTTTTGCATATTGATGTTTCGTAGACGGCAATGCATCTAAAATTTCACTGTATTGAGTGCTTTAACCAGGAGACGGCAGTGTCTTTTTTGGCTGGTCACTATGAGATCAGTGATCTGTTTGCTGTATTGGTCTACTAGGCATCGCTCCCACTTGGCCAGAATTCTGCTCCGCACTGATGAGGGGCAACACCCCAAAAAAGCTGTCTGTGGATGGATACCTGGCTGTGGTAGCTCCCTGGTCACATCATCAGACTTGTAAATGAGTTGGATATAAACTGAAGGGGCCACTTGATATAGTGGTTTTGGTTGTCTCCATTCAGGAGCCATCCCTGGGGGGGATCTGTTTGTTTTTAATTGGAGAAACTTAAAGGTGAGCTTGGTCCTGGCTGACGAAACCTGTCCTGCATGTTTGTACACTTTGGTGGTATATCAATAGTGGTCCTCTGTGATTGGCACCGTCTTATGAGAAGCTTGATATAGAGTTGTGCCTATACTGTTGCACAACCCCAATGGGTGAGTGGTTCCTTGCATTGTTCTAAGGTTGCATAGTGATCACTAACATACTGCACCATAAAGTGTCTCCCCTCAATCTTTCTTCCTTTCCATGGACATGATCTGACATCTGACAAACCTTTACACTTCATTGGAAGCTAAAAATGTTATCTATATGACACAGAGTTTAATTCCAATTTATTTTTATTGTTTTAAACACACATAAAAAAGTAACAACAGTCACCGCCACCACAAGATGGCAGGTGCCTCAAAATATTACAAATAGTACATTAGTTCCCACACCCCATCCCTTCTCCCTTCCCCCACACCCTCTCCTTAAACTTGGTCATATCATTCCTAAGAAGAGAGATGTCCACTCCAATAGTCTCTACTATAATGTTATTACAGGAATTAGAATCATTATATATTGGGGACAATATGGTTCTAGCCTCAATTGATGTGGTCAATCTTTATTCTAGGATCCGCCATGAGGATGCTGTCACCACCATCAGAAGGATTATGGCCCGCACTGATAAAGATAGGGATTGTGCGGAATTTATCTGCCAATCCATAGACTTTATCTTAAGAAAATTAATGTGTTCATATTTAACAACAAGTGGTTTGTCCAATGCACCGGAGTCGCGATGGGGACCCCGGTAGCACCAACCTTAGCTAATCTCTTTTTAGCCCTCTGGGAGGAGGAATATGTATATTCTAATATTAACCCCTTTAGGAATAACATTAAAAATTGGGATAGATTCCTTGATGACACCTTAATCCTGTGGGAGGGATCTAAAGAGGATTTTCTTGAGTTTAATTAATACCTCAATAGGAATCCCCTGAATATGCAATTTACAGCGGAATATGGAGGTAATTGTATAAATTTCTTGGACGGTATACATTGAGAATAATCAAATCGACACAAAAGGTTACAGGGAAAAAAAACGGCTACCAACTCATTACTTCATTACGATAGTTATCATCCCCATTATGCAAAAAACTCAGTCCCATATGGACAATTCATACGACTCCTTAAAATAAATAGTGATTACGATACATTCTTATCCCAATCTCAAGATCTGATTGCTAGACAAAGAGGAAAAAGATACCCAGAGGAAGTGATTTCAAAAGCATTTGAAAAAGAAATTAGTATGGATAGAAGAGATCTAATTTTCAGTAAAAAGAATAAAAAGATACAGAATAGATTTGTTTTTAACACAGAGGGGAGATTTAGTGGGTATAGCTACAGTATATGTCAAATATGTCCAAGTGTTCCAAGAAATGGAATGCAGGTTAACAGATGTCACCCTCAGCATCATGGTCAGAAAATAATGACTCTGTATTTGTTCCACCGACCCAGCGCCAGCCCCCATCTGCAGCTCGTGGCTCCAGAGGAAAAAGAGGTAGACGGACAACATCAGGCAGTCCACATCGCTCAGGCATTGAACCCAAGTACCCAAAGGCAGCAGCACCACTCCACAACAAGCTACCAGTGCTCCTGCTCCCAAGAAACGCCCACTCACATTACCAATGTAGCAGTTTTTCGTTGTTGGTGGCAGCAACGACCATGCAGCCATATGCGGCATTTGTCAGCATAAAGTGAGTCGTGGTTTGGGTTCAAATCCAGGGACCACTTCTATGCAACAGCATATCGAGCAACACTACCCCACTGCCTGGAAGAACCGAGACCAGCAATCCACATCTTGCTGGGAACAGCAAATGGCTGTGACTAATGACAGCCAATAGCAGAAAGCCAAGATTATGCAGCCTCACTTGCAAGTAGTAGGTCCCTCACATCGACCTTTCCCTCCTCCGTCAGCCACAGTCGGCCAACACCGCCAATGATAAGGCAGCAGTCAGAAGCAATGACCAGGAGACAGCAATACTCCTACAACTATCTGACAGCACAGTTGCTAAACGCCCACATGGCTAAGCTCATTGCCCTGCAATCCATCCCATTCCAACTTGTGTAGTAAAAGCCATTTAGAAACCTAATGGCTTGTGCACATCTGAGATGGAGAGTGCCCAGTCACCACTTCTTTTCCAACAAGGCGATTCCATCAATGCACCTACATTTGCAACAAAAAGTTGTTAACCATAGCCATGGGGTTTCAACCCTGGCACTTGTGCTAAGGTGTTTCATTTTTCCAGACATGCATTGTAACTGGACAATAACTGTTCTTGGAGTTTTTAAGATATAATGAGCGCACTTAGAGCTTGCACAATTGTCCCTGATAAGGTAATTGTTGTGTGACGTTGTAATGGCTCTTGCTGTTATCGATGGGGTATATATCACAGAGGCTTGGAGATGGCTTAAACATCACAAAAGATGTTAAAGCATTGACCTGGTGTCGATTAATTATGAAGATTTTGGAAATAGCCAGAAGCCCAGATTCTGTAAGGATTTGGAAGGCATCATTTCCGCCATATTTTTTAAGAACATTCAGTAAAGTGGGCCAATCTTCTCCAACTTGTCGAGTAAAGGTTGTCAAAAAAAAAAAAAAAACTAATTTCACGCCCCTGATCCACCAATGTCCAACATTCTCCAGGGAGAAAGCATCATTTGTTCCGCAAATTTAGCAATGTCCACTGCTGTCCTGGAACTAAAAATAAATTACACCACTGATTCTCCAACATCTACAGCTGTCCAGGGCAGAAATTGAATGATTGACAGGCTGATTGACATTTTCCAACTTTTGACACTGTCACAGCAACAGGGGATGAAAAATGTGTCTACGTGTAATGTGTAATAGTCGCGCAATTGTAGCTACAAGATTTTAACTGTTTTAATGAAATTCATTTATATTGACTTATTATCATAGAGTCATAGATCTTACTAAAATAATTTCAATGTATAGCCTGGTGCCTTACTGTAATATTACAACATTGTTCAGTCAAAAGAGGATGCAATACAAGTCTATCAATTTCCATATAACTCTAGTAACTGAAATACTTATAGATGTGTCCATGTAAAGCCTTCTTTATATCATTATTCTTTAGGCTGTAAATAATGGGGTTGATAAGAGGGGTAAATACAGTATACAGCAGGGAGAGGATCTTACTGATGGTCGAGGATTGTCCTCTGGTTGGGACAACATAAACACTGAATATAGTCCCGAAAAATATGGAGACCACAATGAGGTGGGAGCTACAGGTGGAGAAGGCTTTCTGTCTACCGTTACTGCATGAGATCCTTAAGATGGTGACCATAATTCTGGTATATGAAAATATAATAAATATTATGGGGATTAAAATAAATGGAATGCCTAGAAAGGAAGCTGCCAGCCGAACATTGTAGGGATTAGAGCAGGAAAGTTTTAGAAGTGGAAGAGTATCACAGAAGAAATGGTCAATGATGTTCGGTCCACAAAAGTTTAGCATCAACATTGGTATGAGGAGACAAAACATAATGGAAAAAGCCGCCAACCAAGAGATAATGGACAGTATCACACAATATGCACTTGTCATGAATGAGGAGTAATAGAGGGGATTACAGATGGCCACATATCTGTCATAGGACATCACAGCCAGGAGAAAGCCCTCAGAAGCTTCTAAAGCGCCAAAGAAATAAAACTCAGTCATACAGACAATAAAAGTTATGGATCCTCTAAAATATAGTAGAACATGAAGCAGGTTGGGGACAATATCTGCAGATAAGAAGATGTCACTGATGGAGAGCTGTGAGATGAAGAAGTACATTGGGGTGTGGAGGATCTTGCTGGTGGACACCAGGGTGATGATCAGGAGGTTCATGAACATTGTAAACCAGTAAATCACAATGAGCAGAGAGAACATTAGAATTCTTATATTCTGACTGACCTGAAACCCTAAGAGGATGAACTCTGTGACAGCCGTCATATTGGTCTTCTCCAGGGGTGTACTTACTATAGAGGAGGCCCATGTGGCCACTATGAGGGTCCCGGAGATAGGGGGTCCAATCGAGGCTGATCTTGTCCTCATTCTAGTTGATGGGGAGAAGCAATGAGGTCTTCATAAAATCTAGAATGTCAGCAAGGCAACATGTATGGCTATCGGTAATCGAATGGAAATTGGTGGTCACTCACAGCGCAAGATCTAAAAATGATCCCCTTTTTGGTAGCAGAGGTCTGTTGGTGTTTATTTGCACAAGGAGATTTTAAAGAAAGAAATAATTTTTTTCCCAAGAGCTCAAAAAATTGTCCTTTTTTGGTAGCAGCAACAGATTTTGCATCTGGAAACTGAATTAGTTTTCAAGAAAGTGAAGAAGAAATGACTGTGCACTTAAGTCACACCAAACTTTCTATTACTTTTTCAGTCCTTCACCCTCAGAATCTCTGTCCTTATCCCCATGAAACAGAAGAAGCTTCCAGTGTTCCGGGGCTGTTAGATGTAAGAACCTGCAGAGTATCAGACCCATGAAGGTGCCCTATACTGCTATAGAGCCAGAAGAGGCCATATTTATATCCTGTACATACTGAGAAGCTTCATCCTAATCGTCTCTGGGGAGATTTCTGGGCCCTTGTCTCCTGTGTAGATATTACCCATCTATTCCCAGCCTGGAAGCTCTATGGGATAATGTTCTTCAGAGAGTTGCTCAGCACTTAGGACTAGAGATGAGCATATAGTAAAATGTTTAAATGTTTACTCCAGTCAAGTATTTTCTGATGGCTGAGCACTCAATTCAAGTAATGAACCCCATTAACGTCAATAGAAGACTCAAGCTTTTTTTTTCAGTGGCCTCCTATTCGGCAGAGCGCAGGGTGTATGCTGCTGCTGCTGAAAACCTCAGAAAGTGATGGGAACACCATGGAGATGGAACTGGGACAGCAGGAAGAGCATGCATGGATGTATTTAAGTATCTCTGAATTACAGACTTTTGCACACCAATCCCAAGATAAAGCCCCATTGAAAGTCTCCGCAGCCTGACTTGTGCTTTTAATTATCATGGTTATTCTGAGACTGTTTCCTTGGGGAAAGAAAAGTACCTATATAGTGGTAGACCGAATAAACGTTTGATGGCAATTATAGATATCCAAGATACTAGAAAAGCGATATCGGCCATTTAAAACAGAGTGGGGGACCTAGTATGTACCCAAAGTGAAATAAGTGAGGTTTTTGTAGAATATTATGAAGGGCTATATAGCTCAGAAAAGAATATATCATCGGAGGATATGGAGAAATATTTAGACACAGTCCAATTTGGGTCATGTCGGAAGAATAGAGGGTTGAATTGGGTAGCCCACTAAGAGCAGAAGAGCTGGAGCAGGCTCTGGAAGAGGCAAAGGGTAACACCTCCCCGGGAAGCGATGGTTTGCCATATGAGACCTATAGAAGGTTTAAGGGGGTACTTATGCCAGCACTGTGCAGAGTTATGAAAGGGGCTCTAGAGGTGGGACAACTGCCGGGTTCAATGTGTGAGGCAGGTATAGCTCTTATACCAAAAGTGAATTTTGAGGAGACCGGGGCATATAGACCAATATTGCTTTTGAATGTAGACATTAAATTATTAGCGACTTTTCCTTTGGAAAGTAATGGAAAAGTTTGGTTTGGGAAATGAATTCATAGGAAAGGTGAAGTTATTGTATAAGGATGTTCAATCTTGTGTGATAGTTAACGGAATGTGGTCAAGGTCGTTCTGGTTGGAGAGAGGAACCCGGCAAGGATGCCCATTCTCCCCCTTGTTATTTATACTAGCTTTAGAGCCATTGGCTATAAGTATAAGAGCAGACAGGAAGATAAAGGGGTTCGGAGTGAAAGGATATGCTGATAAAATAAGTCTATTCGCAGACGATATGTTGCTTTTTATTAGTAACCCTAGAACCACAGTGGATTATATAGTTAAGACTATTGAGAGGTATGGCACTTTTTCCAGACTGAAAAGTAATTGAAATAAGTGGATCCTTCTCCCAGTCTCAGACGATTTGTATGAGGGCACTGATATGGAGAGTGGTAAGATGAGGGTGCTAAGGAAGGGAGAAAGTTTCAGATATTTAGGTATCGAGATCACTAGAAGTGTACAAGACTTCCATGAAAAGAACACCTTCCCAGTGTTAAAACTCATTAGTAACAAGGTTGATATCTGGATAAACCTAATTCACTCCAAGGCAGAGAGAATCGCACTAGTTAGATCGATCGTTCTGCCAAAACTGTTGTATGTATTTAATGCTTCTCCGATCTGGGTAGATGAGAAAACATTTAAAAAGTTAGAGTCAATTTTGAATAGACTTATCTGGGGTCGGAAGTGGGTAAGGATACGTCTAGGGGTATTCTGTCTACCCAAGGGTAGAGGAAGGGTGGGTTTCCCGGATATGAGAATATACTTTATAGCAGCTCAGGTAAATTATTTGAGGAATAGAAGTGATGTTGAGATGTATAAATATCTGAAAAAGGAAAGTACCTGTACAGAAATGGTGGAGATCCTGGAAGGGGGATACCTAAAGGGGGAAAGATGGAGTGGATGCCCAGCAGCGGGCATGCTGGTGAGGGTATGGGATAGTTTAAAAAACTGCTGAAGGTTGATTACGCTCTTGAATACACCCCACTGTGGAACAATAATAGGTTGACAGAGATATATAATATGGGCACACTGGAGAAATTTAGGAAGGCGGGTGTAGCGAGAGTACATGACGCCTTTATTGGGGGCCAACTGAAGTGCTGGCAACATATGAAGGAGGAGTTTGTGTTGGGGAAACAGGACTGGTATGAATATGTGCAACTGAAACATGCTTTCACCAACTCTGAAGATAAAAGTCTTTTTAGAGTAGGCCTGACCCCAGAAAAAATATACCAGATAGAGGAAGGAGGGGGAATATCCATCGCTGATAATATTAGGGGATGATACCCAGATAATGAATATAGATAAGAAAAACAAGAAAATAATGAACAAGAGGTTTTTGTGGCTATTGAAACTGGAACTCGGCAGCAATGTTGCATGTAAAAGTTTGGAGAGAAATGGTCAGACAATTTACAAATTATGAGAACATTAATAAGTAATGTTACACTTAAGAATGTTTTTTTTTTTTTTCCCCTTCTTCTTCTTCTCTCCTGTGCAAGGGGTGGGTGGGGGAGGGATAGTTTGGGGTGTTAAAGTTTAATTAAATTGTGATGGTTCTTCTGTATGTAATTGTACTGTATGGAAATGTTAAATTTTAAAAAGTTAATAAATAAAAAAGAAAAAAAAAGTAGATCAGCTTGAACACTGAAGTTGCTTTCATGTGTCTTGGTTGATACTCACAGACAGCTGTCACATGACATTTTTGATTAGGCAGCACCCAGGTATATCTGAGGAGACTAATTTAAGGTCTCACCCTAACAGGGGTGACGTCACACATCTTGATATTCACAGAAAACCAGGATACAAGGGATTATAGGAGTAATAATCCCTTGTATCCTGGTCTATTCTGTGATTTTATTTGTTATTGTGATTTTAACCAGATTCGTTATGAACTTTCTCAAAGTTCGGTTCGGTGACAAACCAAACTTTTTGCAAAGTTCGTAACAAATCTGGTTTGTTATGGTTCGGTTCGCTCATCCCTAGTGCTGAGGTTTTTGACCTCGGCTGAGGACCTGGTGACACAGCAGATAAACCACCCATATCTTGTCCTCACCTATTTCACAGAAAAAATGCCAAATTGCAGAACACCTATGAACTGTTTTGGGTGCACTTGGTCCCTTGGCGCCTTTGTCACCACTGGCTGAGATACTGGCCACAGACCCTCTGCTTGGCTTTCGCCTCCTGCTTCATCTTCTGCTCTGTTTCGGGGGCTGGCTTATGTGACCACCTCTTTTGCAGTACTGTCATGGCCTTCAGTTCATGTGGGGTCTACGACATCTTCCTCACCCCTCAGGTCATCTTCCACCCACTCCTAGATGCCGCCCTCCGTGACTCTGTCCACACAGTTGAAAATGTCATCACTTGACAGTGTTTCATTGGTGTCAGGTGCCGGTCTCTTGTCCTGACTAAATGTTTTTATGATGAACTGAGCAATAAAGGGTCACAAAGATGTGGTGAGTGCCGTCTTATATTCTTCTATTTTCCATTTACATACATAATATCTATGCTAAGAAGATTAAACACCAAGTATCCACTCTGACTGTATGAGTTGTCTTCCAGGCTGGATCTAAGTAGTTTCATGTTGGGGTAAATCACCCACAAGCTGCTGAAGCCAGTACTATTAGTGATTATACTATATTAGTAAGTTATATATCATTGCTTTGTCAGCAGAAGAAACAAATGTCTATTGTTTTACATATAATTCTAGCACCTGAGACGTTTATAAACTTGTTCATCTAAAGTCTTCTTTATATCATTATTCTTTAGACTGTATATAATGGGGTTAAGGAGAGGGGTAAATACAGTATACAGCAGGGATAATATCTTACTGATGGTCGAGGACTGTCCTCTTTTTGGAAAAACATAAACACTAAACAGAGTCCATAAAAATATAGAGACCACAATGAGGTGGGAGCTACAGGTGGAGAAGGCTTTCTGTCTACCAGTACTGGACGGGATCCTTACGGTGGTAACAATAATTCTGGCATATGATAATATAATAATTATTATAGGGATAAAAGTAAATACAATGCCTAGTAATGAAATTTCCAGCTGAACATTGAAGATGTCAGAGCAAGAAAGTTCTAGTATCGGAAGAGTATCGCAGAAGAAATGGTCTATGATGTTCGGTCCACAAAAATTTAGCATCAGTATTGGTATAAGGAAACATATCATAATGGAAATAGAAATCAGCCAAGAGGTGACGGACAATATTACACAGAATGTACTTGTCACAATAGAGGAGTAACGCAGGGGATTACAGATGGCCACATATCTGTCATAGGACATCATTGTGAGGAGGAGACATTCAGAAGCTTCTGAGATACCAAATAAGTAGAACTGAGTCATACAACCAATAAAAGTAATGGATCCTCTATAATATCGTAGAATACAAAGCAGGTCTTGGGAAATATCTGTGGTCAGGAGGATATCACTGATGGAGAGTTGTGAGATGAAGTACATTGGGGTGTGGAGGATCTTGCTGGTGGACACCAGGGTGATGATCAGGAGATTCATGAACATTGTAAACCAGTAAATCACAATGAGCAGAGAAAACATTAGAATTCTTATATTCTGACTGACCTGAAATCCTAAGAGGATGAACTCTGTGACAGCCATCATATTGGTCTTCTCCAGGGGTGTACCTACTATAGAGGAGGCCCATGTGGCTGCTATGAGGGGCCCGGAGATAGAGGGTCCAGTCCAGGCTGATCTTGTCCTCATAGTATTGTACGTAGAGATGCTGCACAGGGATAAGGTCTTCACAAGAGCTAGAATGTCAGTAAGAAAGGAAAAATGTACTTGAGTCACTTGAGTCACTGTGACCTTCCTTTGACTGAGAATTTAGAATTAGTGTTTACCACCCATGGTTCCTCCTACCTCTTTGCCCGCTATCTATGTATTCATCTCTTGGTTGTAAAGTTACAAATTAAAAATTTTTATCCAGTAAAGTGAAGCAAAATCCTATATGAACTGCTTTTTACAACAATCAGTGTACCAGAAAAAGAGAAAAAAAGAAAGAAATAACAAAAAAAGTTGCCACAAAACAGATTTTGCTCTAACAGAACAGAACACTCTCCGCAGAGCTGCTTTATCTACAGTTATTGGGTTTTCTAATGGCTCATTGTCCCTTACAGAGATCTTCTCCTAGCACCTGTTATCCCTACAATGGCTGCTAAAGCTATGTGCATAGTCTTTTTAAGTGGCTCTAACACCTGCCCAATACTGCAATTTTTCATAGGTTTGCATAGAAGCAAATTTGCCAAGTTTTCATTCATCCAAAATTTTAGCAAAGTTCTGAACCCAGGTTCTACGGATTCGGGTCACTCACCTGCAATGGTTTGCACTGTGCCTCTTAAAACCATCTAGTTACAAAGTAATTCTTCTGTATAGACAATACTTAGAGCGTTAGATAAAACATGACATCTGTTATTTATATGGAGGTACACAAGAGACCCACAGACTCTTAACTCTCTTTAATGCACTGTGTTATATGTGTATGCTAAAAAAGTATGAGTAGCTCAGGAGCTGACCCCATGTTATATCTGAGGAGTACTAGGGAAAATATCAGATTAAAAAAAATATAAAAATCGCTTAACAAGTCCGATACAAACCAACATGGCACCAATAAAAACAAACAAACAAAAAAAAATCATACGGCCTGATAGACAAAATAAAAAGTTATAGTGGTAAGAAAATTGCTATCTTAAGCTTTTTTTTTTTGTAGTGGTAAAATAAAATGAAATTTCTATAATTTGGATATTGTTGTCAGTACTGACTTACAGAAAACTGATAACATATTGGTTTTACTGAAAAATGCATAGAACCCCTGGAAATGAAAAGTGCCACTACAAAGTACAAAGAGTTCTGGCTTCTAAAAGACGAGGAGACAAAAATAACGAAATGCAAAAATGTAAAATGGCGGCATCATTAAAGGGTTAACCTAGAGGTTGTCTAGAGACCTTACTCTCATAGAATCTTCCCCTCTTCTTCTTTTTTTACTCCTCGTCTGTGGTGCCTCTTAGCATGAGATGTATGCAGGTGCAGTTATTACTGTTTTAGTGTTGAGCTTTTAACACTTTTCCAGATCTTTGAGAATTCTTATCACAGTGTGTCAGTAGTTTAAAATATGTCAGTAATAGTTGTGTCATATCCTGCAACATGTCCATATTATAAATGGCGTCTGAAATATGATAGTGAGACATAACCCTTACACCTGGTAGATCCTACAGATGAGGATGTGTCTGGTGGCGGCTCAGTGCTTCCCTCTCAGAATCTCCGTCCTGTTCAGCCTCCTGATCCCCATGAAACAGAAGAAGCTTCCAGTGTTCCGGGGCTGTTAGATGTAAGAACCTGCAGAGTATCAGACACATGAAGGTGCCCTATACTGCTATAGAGCCAGAAGAGGCCATATTTATATCCTGTACATACTGAGAAGCTTCATCCTAATCATCTCTGGGGAGATTTCTGGGCCCTTGTCTCCTGTGTATATATTGCCCATCTATTCCCAGCCTGGAAGGTTATGGGATCATCTTCTCCGTAGCGATGATCAGCATTTAGGACCAGTGATGTCACTTCTCACAAAGTTCTCTGGAAAAATACTTTCTGCATGTAAGTCCATTAACTTTTCTCTACCTGCTGAGAGTCTAAAACCGTCCAGAAGGATAATTCAAAGTAAAGTAAAAATCCATGGCCGGCATGGAAATGGGGATGGTTGGGGTGAAAGCATTTCTTATGCTCCCACACCATGATGGTGCTTGGTCGTGCTGCATTGGCAAATCGTCAGAAGAGGGCCACTTTGGCTTGAAAGTGGAAGAGGAGGCGGCGGTAGATGTGACGGTAGTTGGAAGCCCAGGACCTGTGTGGCCTTTTTTCTCTGAGCGACTATTCCACGGCAATTCATGCTCTCCCTTCATGTGCCTGTTCATGCTCGTGGTACTTAAACACTTTTCATTTTTTCCCCTTACTGATGCGTTGCCGGCAAATACAACATATCACCTCAGTCGGAGAATCAGAGGCTTGATCAAAAAAGGCCCAGGCTTCACAGGTTCTGGACCTCTTAGACAACGAAAACTTACTACCGGTCTCCCCACTGCCACCACTGACCAGGGCAGTAATATCAGCGGACTTGTGCGACCGCCCTCTCTCTTTCTTAGGTGGGACCCAACTGTAACTACCTTATCCTCCTCATCCTCCACTAATGATGCCCTCGACAGCTGTTGCTCCAAAGACCACGTTGTCATTATTATCATCATCATCATCATCGTCATGACAGGTGACTTCCTCTATCTGACAGTCTACATCCTCAAACTGCGGGCTAGAAGCCACTTATAGGCACTTTCAGGCATTGCTTACCGCTCGGTATTTCTGATGACAGACCAGCTTCCTGATCTTTCTCTGAGGGCATCAGCAATTTGGTGTCAGAGCAGACTAAATCATTCTCATTGGCCTCTTGATCTTTTGAACCACCTTCTGACCCCAAATGCATTGTGTGGTCAAAGAGCTCTTCAGAATGTGGATTATTTTCAGTGGCCTGTATATTGGGTAGGGACTTTCTACCCATGTTTGCTTCTAGTTGGACTGACAATAATGATGATGACTAGTGATGAGCCAGCATGCTCGTCTGAGCTTGGTACTCGATCGAGTATTAGGGTACTCGATGGTACTCGTTACTCGGACGAGCATCTTGCGATACTCGAGTCAATGGTATCTTCCTCTTCCTGCATGTTTGGCGGCTTTTTCTCAGCCAATCAACATGAAGGAGAGTCTTTCGGAGCTCGTAGCATCACATGGGAACCCTACAAGTCGATAGCAGCGATTGGCTGGCCAGATGAGATGACCCTGGCATAAGAGTATCTGGGCCGGCAGTGCTGGCATCAGATGTAGACTGGAAGAGATTATGGAGAGAGCTGATGTCTGTCAGGGAGAGTGCTAGGGAGGGAATTAGTGCAGCCTGTAGGCAGGGATATTAGAGAAAGAATCCAACAGCCCTTGTAAGGGCTTAAAATCTTTATTTATTTTTATTACTCTAGACCACTGGCTGGGACTTTCAGTGCAGCTACCACGATTTTAGCTGCACACTGTGGTGATCAGCTGCTGGCAGAAAGGGGAAAGCAGGTGTTGCACACAGACCCCAAAGAAGTCCTTAGTACTATTTAAAAAATTTTGTGGATGGTGCTGCTGCTGTTGTACATTGTATTGCTGTGATTTGTAGTACAGCTGCATAGAACCTTACTGCTCATTGTCCTGTGTAACAGGTGGCATACACCATATACCACCACTTACACACAGACTATACGACAACCTCCAAAAACTAGTGTGACCAGTATCTTTTGTCATCTGCAACCAGTCATCAGGGTTGATTATTTTTTAGTGCAGCCATATCCCAGCTCACTGCTGATTGTCCTATGTAAGAGGGTGGCATACACCATATAGCAGCACTTACCCACAGACTATACAACAACCTCCAAAAAAATTCATTTTAAATTTGTTTGCCAGAACAGAAGCGGTGTGGAAAAGTGGTGAGTGACATGATACTGGGAAAATTACCCCAACTGCTAAACTAGTCAGGGGTGTTTTGCCCCAAGACTGGTCAGTCTAGTAAATTAAAAAGACAAGTTATTAAGGGGGGGGGGGGAGCAGTTAGCTTGTCAGGCACTGGCAGGGGAACACTCTCCAAGGCCTTTGACCTTCAAAGTGACCTTCAGGCCTTTGACCGTGGTCGCATGCACCTTGCCCATCTTGGTCTGGGTCAGTAGTATTGTCTTGAGGTTGACCACCAGGCTGTTGCCCAAGATTTGGCGTAATGGTGCGATTAGGCAGCCTCAGAGGCATCTATGCATGCTGTCCCTGCTGTTTCCTGTCCATTTATGTGGTGTTCCGTGGTGTCAGGCTAAGTTTTTTGGTGGTTCATATGCAACCTCTGTTTTAATGGTTCCCTGTGTTCTCACTGCCATGCTGTATTAGGCTTAATTTTGGGGTGGTTCATATGCTACCTCTGTTTTAAATGTTCACTGTGTTCTCACTGCCATGCTGTGTCAGGCTAAATTTTGGGGTGGTTCATACGCTAACTCGGTTTTAATCCTTCACTGTGTGATCACTGCCATGCTGTTGTCCAGAATTTGGCATAATGGTGAGATTAGGCAGCCTAATGCTGCCTTTACACGAAACAATAATTGGCCCAATCGTACGATTAACGATGTCAGAGTAACGATTTTTTTTCATAACGATCAGCGTTTAGAAGGTACAATATATCATATGGAAAATCGTTTTGCGATCGCTTAAGCATATCTCACACATTGGTTAAATCGGCAAACGACTGTTTACATGGAACGATCTGCGAATTTTTTGCGAACATTTTTTGAGAACATGTTGTAGGATCAAAATGAACGTTTTCTCGTTCGCCGTTTGATCGTTCGCTGCGTTTACACGTACGATTATCGTTTGAATTTGATCGTTATTGCGCAAATTCGCGCGATAACCGTCACGTATAAACGCACCATTACAGCAATCCCTGTATGCTGCCCCTGCTGTTTCCTGTCCATTTCCGCGGTGTTTCCATAATTTTCTGAGGTTGACAGGTTTTCACACAACCTTCCCTGTGCCGAACTTGGGTCCCCTGCAAAAATGCTTGAGTTTCCCATTGACTTCAACGGGGTTAGTTACTCGAAAGGAGCACCCAAATAGCGGGAAATATTCGTCTCAAGTAACGAGCTCCCGATCATTTTAGTACTCGCTCATCACTAATAATAATGTCTCCCCTCATAGACTTTACATGTAATGATAGAAAGTGATTTTAAAAGTTGGTTATCTCACGGGATGCGTACCAGAAGTGAAAGTATTTATCAACCATGTATCAGAACATCTTCTATTGCAATGTTAGTCTGATTATACTTTTCCCGGTCGTTGAGCATTATCATCAGTGTATCAATAGTTTAGGTCACATCAACCTTATAAATCCCAATCATACACATCCCATATAGACTCACATACTTACATTACATGCATTTCTCCATAGACAAATCTAACCCGCTGATAGCTTCCTGTTGCACACGGAGCACTGAGGATAAAGGTACAGTACGTCTCCTACCTTCGTCCTCTGTGCCATTTTAACACAGTTTGTAGTTTAATCCCACATCTAGTAGGGCCATTTGGAGCATTGGAGTACTGATACGGCCTGCCCCTGGCCAGATTGCTCCGCTGCTAATCATTAGAAGGGGTAGGCCAGATGGTGCTCTGGGGGGTGGTAGCCCTATCTCCAGTGCTCCAAACATTACTAGACCTCGGACTAAACTAGAAACAGCACAGGGGATGAAGGTGAGAGATATACCCTCATTCTCACTGCCCAGTGCACTATAGGGAGCTATGATCAGGTTAGATTTGTCATTTTTCCTTTAACACATGGTCAACCAAATCGTCTTCAAGGTGAAAACCTTGGCCCATCTTTATTGACATTGGCCCAAATTTATCTATCTGTGTAAACAAAATGAGTGTGATTTTCCAAAAACAACCAATCACAACTAAGCTCTCATTTTACCAGAGATTGAAAGCTGAACTGTGACTGATTGCGGTGGGAACATTACATCAGTTTCTAGCTCCACAGATTGATAAACCTTGGCCAGTGGTAATGAACCAAGGCTAATGTGTCTCAACCATTCTCGGTTGCACTTATCCAACGAGAACAAAAAGCTCAGGCTACCTCCACCCTATGAATGGTAAAAAAGCAGATTTACTTACAAAAAAGTGTCCCCCCTTCTTCTCGCTCTGCTTTTTCCCCTCTTACCTGCAGAAAGTGACTTACCTTCCATAGCGGCTGATCCAACAATTGTTTTAGGCCCATGACCTCTCTGCTGCATTTTTTTAGCGGCAGTTGAGTTCAATAGTAGCTGTACAAGATCATATAAACTAAGGGTTGTATTATATGACTAGACATGACCACCCGTCTTCAGTCACAGCTCCAAACCTAGGAGAGGACAGGCTGGAGCTATAGACATATTGTGTCATCTTTCTCATCTTACCATGCCTCAGAACTGGGTCTATCCATGCAATTTTATCTGTTAAATGTTTTACTTGTTATAACTTTCTATAACTTGTTATAACTTTTGCATAACTTTCTTATAGAGTTATCGGTAACATAGCAGGCGATTTCCCCTATGGCATAGACTACTGCACATCTCATCTCACATGGCTCATTCTGCATGCCTGTACCATTTCAGAGAAATGATAGCTATGACATCAGCCAGGTACAAGTTATCAGGCTGGGCCTTGCTGGTCTGTCCTTATTCTATCACCTAGATACATTAATAAGTACATACAGTAAATAGGGTGAAACCTGGGTAAAAAACACCAGGGCCAAGAGAAACCCCAATCTCTCTGAGCCCCCAATCCTGGTCTATGTTATAACTATAATTCTTCTGAAATGGTGGAACTAGCGACAATTACTCTTCTAGCCAGAGTTCCGATTACTGAAATAATGTGAGGGGAAGAGCTACGAAATCTGGAGAAGGAGATTAGTTTGCCAAATAAATCTATTTGCAAAAGTATTTCGCATTCTGCACCAGAAAAATTGTGAAATGTTTAAAGGACAGCCCTAACATTGCGTATTGACAAAAGCCCTTAGGGATATTTTGATGGAAGCCATAGGATTCACCTGAGGTACCTCCTAAAATTATCTTTGTATTTTACACACGGTATACACATAGTAAATATCCACAAATAAAGTAATTAATATATGGTGGTTTATAAGCAACATAGATGGTGATCTCCCTCCCCCCCCCATCAGTCAGCATAAAGAACCCCTGCGGCATTACGTAGATGGATATTTATTGATTCAACAGGAGTGTCCTACATTATGAAGGCCGAAAGGCAGAGCTCATCTAGGTCTTAAAATTACAATACCCCTTTAGCATTTCTAATTTATTGCACTGATTTTATTATACAGATGACATAATAGAAGTTTTTTTCTACTTGTTACTATGTCCAAAGTCTCCAAATACTTAAAAGATAAAAAAAAAATCATCTAAACGTTAAATAATCATCTTAAAGGCTTCCTTGATGTCTTTATTTCTCAAGCAATAGATGATGGGGTTAATCAATGGAGTCAGCACAGAGTACAACATAGAAAGACTCTTATGTAAAGCGATGGACGTCCCCTTGTCTCCAATTAAATAAACAGACATTAAAGCGCCATAAAATATGGAGACCACCGTGAGATGGGCGCCACAGGTAGAGAAGGCTTTGTGTCTATGCCCAATGGACTGGATCCGGAGGATTGTGTGGACAATATAAGCGTAAGAGATGAGAACTACTAGGAATGGGCACAGGATTACCAGGGAGCACAGGATGGTAGACAGGAACTTAGTCCTCCATATACTAGAACATGATAGACTCAATATAGGATCAAAATCACAAAAGAAGTGATTGATGACGTCCGACCGGCAGAACTGAAGCTGGGACATACTTATCATTAGTATAGAGGTTACAGTAAAGCCTAATACCCAGGATATGAGAATCAACATCACGCAAAGCCTAGGATTCATTATAGAGCCATAGTGAAGGGGGTGACATATGGCCAGATACCTGTCATAGGACATCACTGTCAGCAGAAGACATTCCGAAGTTTCCAAAGAGCTAAAGAAAAAGAACTGAGTGAGACATCCTACAAGAGACATGGAGGTTCCATTGTTCAGGACCATGGGAAGCATATTCGGGACAATATCCGAGGAGTTCATGATGTCAAATATGGTGAGTTGTGTCAAGAAGAAATACATGGGGCAGTGGAGGTTCCTGCTATAAGACACCAGGGTGAGGACCAAGAGGTTCCCACAGACTGTAGTGAGATAAGTCATGGAAAGAATGAGAGAAAAATATATTCTGTAGCTATGGAGGCCCGGAAACCCTAAAAGAAGGACCGTGGTAACATTGTTCATCTTGTTTCCCTACAAAACAAAAATGCTAATAAGATACAGTGGACCAATGTACTAAAACCTTCTATGTGCAGTCTTAGGCTATGTGCACACTGCGTAAGAGACCGGCCTCTCCGATGATCTTTCCGGCCGCAGTGTCCTCATGCGGGCGCATCAGCACGCGCCCGCATCAGAACTTCCCATAGTGCACCATGAAGCAAGCGTTTGGAGCCACTCGCTTCATTGTGTGAACTGACGGGTCTTTCTGCGGCCGCAATTCGCTAAACGTCAGTTCTTTGCGGCGCCGCATGGGATCCCGGACGGAGCGTATACTATGTGTATATGCTCCGGCTGGGATCCCATCGAAGATAAGGCTGTATTCCACACCGCAGAAAGTACAGCCGTTGTTGCCGATGGTAACAATGGACGTAGTTTTACGTAGTGTGAACATAGCCTTAGAGTAGATGGGGCTCCCTTGATTTATGAGCTCGGTCTCAGCTGGCCACAGGGTTATGGTAACACATTTACCAAAAATGATATTTTCTATGTTATGTTATTCATACCTGAAAGAGCTGACTGCTTATTTACTCTAAACGACCCCGAATCTCAGCTTCTCACCTTCTTACAAATATCATTCCTATAAGTAAATAAAGGATTTGTAGGTTTGGAAGGAATCTTTAATGAAGGCTAACCTATACATCCATCCATTTATCCTATATTCACTATCATATCTTATTACAAACATACATTACAAAATAAATTCTACATACAGTTTTCTTGTTCTAATTCATTGAATACACAATAAAGCTCGTCTGCAGACAGTGTAGAGTTATAAGACCCAGTGGCTGATGCTCTGTCTTCTTATACGCTGCTGGATGAAGCCCTAGAGACATGAATTCCTCGCAGAGTCTGGTCTCGGGAGTCTCTGAGTCTCTGAGATTGCGAGGCCCATGGAGGGGGATGTGGATATCATTATTAGTAAGTTCTAAATATTAGCCTTAAAAAATAAAGGACGTGCTATACATGATAGAAGAACAATATAAAAATCTCAACACAATGATACACAGTAACAATTTGTTTCTTCAAAATATACACAAAACACCCCTGCTCTTTACCCCAATACCCTTCTGACAAGTGTTGTTTCTATAACCTGCTGCAGACATGATACATGGAGAGACATCAGCTTCTACCAGGTTTTCTGAGGAATCCTAGCCCATCGCCGATAGGCCATATCCTCCAGTTAAAGGGAACCTCTCATCCTGGCATCCGGAGCAGAGGGCACCCCACCCCCTGGTAGAGCCCCCTATACTTACCCACTCTGGTTGTCCCGCTCTGAAAGCCGGGTAAGTATCGGAGGCTCTACTCATGGGTTGGTCGGGCTCTGCCCCAGGTTCTTTGGTGACAGGTAACATTCTTGGGTTTGGATGCTGTAAACCTTTTCTACAAATCCCACTAAACATTTCCTTTGGGGTTCAAGTCAGGCTAATGTGATGGCCACTCATGATTCCTCCAGAATGAGCATGTCTTCAGAAGCCAAGCCTTGGCTGGATTTTGGGATATGCTTGGGTTCTGTTGGAAGGTCAAGTCATGCCCAATCTTCAGTTTCCTGACATATGGCATGTTGTAGGATTTACTGATACTTGATTGCACTGATTTTGCACACATGAGCTGCAGGTTTCTAAAGTCAGAGGAAGATAAGCAGCCCCAGAGCATCTCTGAGCCCTTGTCATGCTTCAATAATGACAATGAGTTCTTTGTTTGCTTTTATTCTTCATCCTCCAGACTGATCCATAAGCTTTAAAAGTTATTTTTTTTCTTTCATGGCTCCAAAATTTGACTTATTAGGACCCACTTTTCCTCCATATAGTATAGACACCCCCTGTACCTTCATTTAGTTGTTAGGCCCCTATATGCTCCTGTATAGTAGGTAGGCCCCTCAGTACCCCATATAGTAGTTAGGTCCCTCTGTCTCTATATAATAGTTAGACCCATCTGTGTCCCACATAGTTAGTAGTGATGAGCAAGCATACTTGACCAAACTCATTGCTTGGGTGAGTGCAAGACAGATTCCTACAAGATGGCATACCGCCGGAGTTCTAATGTGTCTTGCAGTAAGTTATTGCATTTTTTTAATATTTCATGAACACATACCTTTAAGGCACAAAATATTCAAAAATTAGAAAATTAAAAAATGTAATAGGTTACTTGTAGGTGAACCAGGTACCATTCACTCTGCCAAGCAGAGGACACCTTGTTAAATGCCCAAGCCTCCCATTGATTTCAATGGGGTTCATTACTCGTGTTGATCATTGAAAAATACTTGAATCTAGTGACGAGCACTAGAGTATTTTAGTTCTCACTCAACATTAATAGTTAGGCCTCCATGTGCCCCCATATTTTAGTTAGCCCTCTCTGTGCCTCTATGTATTTTTTGCCCTAATGTTGTAGTTAGGTCCTCCATGTTCCCATATAGTAGTTAGGCCCCTCTTTGTCTCTTATAGTATTTAGTACCCTCTCTTGTCATATAGCAGGTAGGCCCCTTTTGCGTATCCAAATAGTATTTAGACCTCTCTATGCAGGTAGGCCCACGTAGCATCCCCAACAGGTTGTCTCACTAATATGTAGAAATTCCCCTTGTAGATAATGTCATCCACTATGTTATATTGCTCCTGGTGATCTAGGTACTCCTCCCTAGTAACTGAACGCCCCTCCCACAGTAGGCATCCCACTGTATATAATGTACCTGGTAATTAACCCCTCTAGTAGATAGTATACCCTTAGACCTCTCCCTGTATGTAATCCCCCCCCCCCCAGTTGTAGTATCCCTCATGTAGTAGCCGTCTCCCTTTTATCCAGTGCCCCACCCAGAGTATGGGACATCTCTCATGAAGTAGGTGCCCCACCGTTGGCAATCATCCTGTTAGTTGGACCCCCCCCAGTAGTTAGCATGCTCCAATGTAGTTGACCCCCCCCCCCCACACACACACACACACTCCATGTAGGCATCCCCCTCTCTGTAATAAAAAAATAAAAGTCATACTGACTTGGCTGTAGCACTGCAGTCCACCAGTGTCCTCCTTCCTCACTCTGCCAGTGCCAGAGGGACATCTGTTTCAGGGATACAGGGGGAGTGAGTTACTGTGTGTCACGGCCGCAGCGGCGTCCCGCGTTCCGGGCCGCCGCCGCGACCGCCTCCTGCCCCATGCAGCAGCCGGTGTCCATAGCCAGGGACCCGGCGCTGCTATTACTTCGGCCCCGGGGGGCGCCTCACCTCTCCACGCTCCCGTCTCTCGCTGTGCCGGCCGGCGCGCACGTCCCCGCCTCCTAGGGCGCGCGCGCGCCGGCTGTCTCAGATTTAAAGGGGCAGTGCGCTCCTAATTGGTAGTTGCACCCAATCACTCCCCTATAAATCCCAGCATGCCCTGTCCCTTGTGTTGGAGCCTCTACATGCTTCCCATAGCGTTGGCCCAGCCCCTGTTGTTCCTGTTTCCTATCTGCCTCCTGGTCCCTAGTCCCTGTTCCTGGTTCCTATCCGTTACCTGGTCCCTAGTCTGTGTTCCTGGTTCCTGTTCCCCTGTGTCACCGTGGCTCCTGAGTTCAGCCTGTCACCTGCGGACATGCCTACAGACCTCTGCCAGTAACATCTCCTGCCTACTGCTCCTGCCACGCCTCGCCTGCCGTCACCAGCAACCAAGCCAGGGGTAGCGACCTGGGGGTCGCCTGCCGCAGCAAGTCCATCCCGCCTTGCGGCGGGCTCTGGTGAAAACCAGCGGCCCCTTAGACTCCGCTCCCTGGTGAGGTTTGTGCCATCGCTGGTGCCGGTCCAGTGGATCCACTACTCCAGGCGTTACACTGTGTGCTACTCCTCACTGGTATTTCTATTACCTCTATGGTACGCTGGTGATGTCGACTGATATATACTGCTGTATATTGGAACATGTCACTAACCTGCCACAAGACTGATTGGCTGGGCTGGGAGCTTTTGTCTGCTCACTGTCGATCACAGAGCCCCATTTAACTGTAAGCACTCGTCAGAAGAGCCTACAATTTAAAGTGACACTGTCACCCCCTTTGTGCATTCTGACATCTCTACACAGGTGTAAAGGGTAAATTTAGCGTTTTTCATACCTTATTTCATATCATACATCATGGTACTTGTTCAAGTAAAAAGTGATCTTTCATCAACTGCAGATTGTGTTAAGTGGGTGAGGCCTTGCGGCATTAGCGCCACTTATCCCCGCCCACAACGGCACCATCGCCACTGCCCCTTTGACGCCCATTGGTTGGCCTACTTAAAGGGGGTGGGGTCTAGACCTTTCGCCCAGCCTGTTCCAATGGCCGGTGAGGAGGCGGGGCTAACTGTGGCATTTTGGGCGGGGCTAAGCGGTGCTAATGCCGCGAGGCCCCGCCCACTTAACACAATCTGCAGTTGATAAAAGATGACTTTGTACTTGAACAAGCACCATGAGGTATGATATAAAATAAGGTATGAAAACCGTGAAATTTACCCTTTACACTTGTGTAGAGATGTCAGAGTGCAAAAAGGAGGTGACAGTGTCACTTTAAGGGACTATCTAGCACAGAGTCCACCCGTGGATTTCCTAGTTCCCATTAAGCCAGTTCAAGACCTGTGCTGGCTGGTGTTATATTTCATGTGGTCAATTCTAGGTACCTGCAGTTACCTACCTAAACTACATCTGAGGTGCTGGCAGGTACCGACTAACATGTGCTTGGCCTAAAGGGCTATGACCCCTGTGACCTGTATTGAAGGGTATTTAAGATGGTAAAGACCTGATCTCTCCATTGTTGGACCCAGTCAAGAGTATTGGAGATATAAACACCTAAGCGAAATACAGAAAACTCGGAATACAGTGTAGTATTGGAGTCTAGGTAGAACACTGGATGAGTTGGGGATAGGTGTTCACAAGATGTCAGTGGATTCAATTAACAACAACAAAAATCTTGACATTGAATCCACATTATAAAAAAATATAGTAAAGTCGAATTTATGAATCCATACATTTTGCCTAAGTCACTTATCATTGCCTGTAGACATGATCTAGGTATACGCTATGGAGTAATCTCACTGGGTGAGCAGCAGGTACTCGGAGGGATATCCAGATCTCACTTGTTGTCACATCATCCAATTACTTCCATAATGACTATTTCTCTTAATCTGCGACTAAAGTAACAATTAAGACCTGACGCCGACTAATTATTGAACAAACAAACGAGTCCCGGGGGCCCCTCCCCCATTGTGTCAGTTCTATAAAATAACAGACTCCGCTCCACACTGACAGCTGTTTCCTATGTTCTCCAGTGATCGGGGGGAGATCGTATCTATGAGAACAAGGTAAGGGTGAGTTATATCCATATATAATGTTTCAGTAAAATGATCCTTATAGTTAGAGGCTCACTGGGAAGAGAAGGAGGAGACACTGGATGGTTTACCATGTAATATGCAGCCAAAGCAGAACTCATTGAGATATCTCAAAGTGTTACTTGTGTCTCAACATCAACCTATAGCCTTTCATTGGGTTCCATCAATGTTCTCATTTTCATGTCAAAGAAAAACACATCATCAAAATGTTTCAGAAATGGGATTGGAGGTTCAAATGCAGCTTCATAAAATAAGGTTCTTATTAGGAGATTCCCCAATGTGCAATACAGTGAGTTACTGTGTGCTACTCTTCACTGTTATTTCTATTACCTCTATGGTACGTTGGTGATGTCGACTGATATATACTGCTGTATACTGGAACATGTCACTAACCTGCCACAAGACCATCAGTAAATGGATACAACGGATACACTGTATCCAAATGGTAACCATGGCTGTAATAACATGTTATCTGTATTCCGCAGGCACATTTACCATGATATCAACTGGCAAAGTTTGGCTTGTGTTTTATCACTTTATTTAAATAAAAAAAAAATTGTCTTTTTCTGAGATTTATTGTGCAATAATCCTAACTTCTTATCGGTACTGTTCTTTGCATTGAAATTCCTTTTCTTTTCTTTTTTTTTTATGGGAAGGAGGGGGTGATTTAAGCGTTATTATGATGGGGTCCTAGAATGAACCAATCCAAATGCTTAACCACCAATGATGTGTGGCTGTGCTGCGTAAATGCATTGACAGTGTCATCTAAAGAGTAAAAAAGCTGACTATGGCTATTGCTCCATGTTGGCTATTAGAGGACACCTATATCAGGACAAGTCCCGAGCCCTTTCTATACTCAATCAATGCCATCAGGACGAGTATACTCCTCCTGTGTCATCAACTTGAAAAAAAAATGGAGGTGGACATACCCTTTAAAAGATTGGTGGCTACCATAACAGATCACATTATAATGCCATTGGTTCTTTTGAGTGGAGGTAATTTTAGTGTAAGTGCCTTTTCTATGGAAGGGATCAAACCAGGGTCCCAGGAAATAATCAGCCCTAAAATTCTCTTTGTGTGCAAGAAGCTTTCTTCTCTTGACATATCAGGGGCTGTAGGTATATGTGCTATGAGCTTAAACCAATGTCTTCTGTCTGTTCCAGAAGGTCTCAATGAAAAAAAACTCCAAAATTGGACCCAGGCAAGAAGACGATAAATAGCTGTAGCTTTTCTTTTATAGATTATCTTTATGTAAAGTGAAGGATCAGGTGTAATGAAGCTCCAGCCTCCTGGATCTTCTAATGTTCAAGTGCTGCAACTTTTTGTGTTCTTTTAATTCTAAGAGTAATGTTAGATGATGAAGATGCAAGAAGTCAACTCCACCTCGGTCTCTGAATTCCTTATCCTGGGATTCCCAGCTCTGTATGATTACAAGTTGTCTTTCTTCTCTATTATTCTTGCCATGTATTGTGTGACTATATGTGAGAACCTCTTGATCATTCTCCTGGTGTCCACTAGCCGACGTCTCCACTCTCCCATGTATTTCTTCCTTGGACATTTGGCCCTGTCGGACATTATCCTGGTAACAAGTGTTGCTCCAAAGTTGCTGGATGTTATCATACGAGAAGGGAGTGCTATACCTTTTGTTGGGTGTTTAACCCAATTTTACTTGTATGGAGGAACAGTCAGTGCCGAATGTTTCTTGCTGACAGCCATGTCCTATGACCGGTATTTGGCCATCTGTAAACCGTTAAGTTATATCTCAATGATGAGCGTGAATCTTAAATACAGCCTGATCATCTCATCCTGGGCACTTGGCTTTCTGTTGGTGCTTATATCACTTATACTTGTATGTGGTTTGGACTTCTGTGGGCCGAATGTTATTAACCATTTCTTCTGTGACTATGCTCCACTTTTAGAACTTTCCTGCTCATCTACAACTGTCCCTGATATTGAAATGATTATCCTTTGTTTTCCAATAATAATTTTTCCATTTTTATTTGTTATCTTATCATATGTTCATATTTTTAACACAATTTTTAGAATTCCCTCCACATCAGGCCGGCAGAAGACCTTTTCCACTTGTAGCTCTCACCTGGTGGTTGTTTCTTCCTATTATGGGTCCATGATCACAATCTACGCATTCCCATATGGAGGGAATTCAGTAAATGCTAACAAGTTTATTTCCTTGGTCTACATTGTACTGACCCCCCTTCTAAACCCCATGATATACAGTCTGAGAAACAAAGAGATTCAGGCTTCTGTAATGAAACATCTGTTAGTTTGCACTAAGAAAAGAGTCATGTAGGAGAACAAAAAACTAACCTTCTGTATGTTTTCATAGGACCCTAAAAATGTTGGTATTTTTATTTTTTTCAGCCCTGTTTTTGTTAAATCCTCCATTTTAATATGTTAATATGTATGAGGGTGGGAGCACAGCCATCAGCGTACCAATTTGCCTGCACCCAGTCCTCCTCATGAATATTGAGAAGGAGCTCTGAAGTGATGTCACTCCACCCACACATCACTGCAGAGCGTCAAAAGAATATTCAGGAGGAGGAGCATGTGTACTTGGTATTTCAGTGCACCAAGGATGGTACTACCACCCCCAGTGAACCTAATTATCTAATTTACATATATTAAAAAAAAAAAAGATTTAGGGAGAACAAAGCTTAGGGTTAAGGCGCCAGTCTATTAGCGAGTACTGGCCCCGATTTAAGCACTGGAGGCGCGTCGGCCCGACCACAGTGGCAGGAAACCCCCTCCCCTCCCACTTAAAGTGAATGTACCTGATTGTACAATCGCTTTAACTAAAAAAAAAAAAAAAAAACATTTAGCCAAAAGCACAATAAGTGAAAAGAAAATAATAGTAAATAATTTACATTTTAAAATGACATTTTTCATATGGTAACATTAGTCAACTGATAAAACAAAAAAAATTAACAAAATTAAGTTAAAAGATAGTTTTATTAAAAAAAATAAAATAAAATATTGGGATATTCCAACATTTTGTTGTTAAGGAAAAAATAATAAAAAATAGTAAAGTTTATATTTAGATTCAAGCAAAAGAGATTTAATTTGTTAGTTAAAAAAATCTGAAATTGTAAAGATTTTATTCTCTAATCTTTAATGTTACATGGTGAGGCTATGTTCACACGCAGTAAGTTACCAGCCGGGTCACAGAACAGACGGTCTCTGAAAAGATCTTTATCTCTGAAATGATCTTTATGGCAACAGAGTTCTGATGTGGCCGCATTCGAGCACGCCCGTATCAGAGCTCCCCACAGCACACTATGGGCACTGACATGGTTTTCTATGACTGCTATTCAATAAATAGCGGCCGCAAGAAACTGACATGTAAGTTGTTTGCGGCGCCACTATAGATCCTGGCCGGAGTGAATACTATGTGTATACGTTCCGTCTGGGATTCCTAGGCAGCAATGGCACGTATAAATCAACGGCCATGGTTTTGCAAAAATATACGGTGTGTGAACATAGCCTGAAGTGTTATATTCAAGGCTAAAAGCTTCCATTGATTATCATTAGAAAGGGCGGGCCAGATGACGCGACAGTGTTTCTAAGGATTCTCTGGAGTGAAGTTTACCTCTAACAGCGTGGAACCAGCGCCGAGGAGCGCCTCCCCAGCGTCCCAGGCGCTATAGGAGGCTATCAGCAGGTTAGATTTGTTTAACTTGTTGATAGTTCCCCTTTAAACGAGTCATTGTGATGTTAACAAAGGCTGCATCTGTAGAAAAAAATCTCTTTGTTTCCTTATGTCCTCATTATTAAAATTAATACAATGATGAAATCTATAAACTGGAATTATAATTTATTGTATTAAAATATTTTCTTTACTAACTACAAATGAAAAGAAAAAAGGCCACACGTAAATAATTACCCTTCACTCTTAAAGGAAATATGTGTATTTAATATATTTTAATTCTTTATTTTAAAAAAGATTACATTTTTGTTAATTTTCTTTTTCAATTTCCTATGCTTGAAATTATAGTATTCTTTTCTATTTTTTAGTAGATTTCTCACTTTTTTTATTTTTAAATATCAACAATCAACAAACAACAGCTTCTGATATTTCCAGCATCTTCCTTCCACATTTCACTAACATGTTGTAAACTGATATAAAATTGTCTCATGTGTTTAATATTGGAAATTTAGATTGTGAAACAGGGAAACAGGGACTGATGGGAATGACCACAATATCTGTAAAGCATTGCAGAATATGTTATATAAGAAGAATAAATAAATAGTCAAAAAATGATAAATCATATGGTTGCTAAGGTTAATGTCACTCCCAATGTTGCTCCCCTTATGACCTTATATAATACAATAAACTCCTGCCATGTGGCAACTTAAACCATGTTGTCTATAGTTCCACGCATTGGGATCTTCTTAATGAATTTTTAGCGCCACAAACTTTTTACTGCAACTATCGATCTAGTGTGACAACTCTGTACATGCTATATGGGCAATTTTCTACTTGTTAGTGTAAAAAAATCTTTTATTCTGGCGGTGTAGGTGGAAAGGGACAAAGCTTATAGCTGCCATGCCTTAGGTCCAGGTTCCACAACGATAATCTACTCCAGAAGCAAGCTAACATGAAGAAGAGTGGAGAAGAAAATAAAGGCAATGCAAGCCTAGGCCAAGGAAGCTCTAGGCCCTACCTCTTTGACCTTGCACCAACAAAATAATAATAAAAAAAATGTACACAAATAACGGCACATAACATGGAGTCAGGGCGTGGATTGAGTAAGGCTGTGCAATGATAGCAGCGTGTGTGTGTGTGAAGGGGTGCAGATTTGCTTTAGTGCACAACAGTTGTAATTAGGGATAAAGTGAAGGTGTCAGCTGATTTTTTTTTTCTTTAAAAATGGTTAATAAGGGACGTAACGGTGTGTTTTTTTTTTCTTTTTTTGTTTTAGCCTTTTTTGTTACTACAGCAATGAATTAATGTTAGCCCAGAGACTGAAGGCAAAGATAAAGGCCCTAGTACACTAAGGGGGACATGTATCAAGCGGCAAATTGTGTTTTTTTTGGTGCCCATTTGCGAATGATTTTATTTGCAAATGGCCTGTTTGCGAATAAAATATTCACAAATAGGCATTTTCCGCCGGGTACGCCGGGGGGGCGGAACGGGGGGCACAGACTCAGAGTCTGCGCGATTCATTGTTTTCATGCTAAGATAGGCAGAAAACCTACTCCAGCTCTCAGCTGGCGTAGGTTTTCTGCCGTGCACATCGGCAGTCCACCTCTACATAAATCTCCGTAGTGCCGGAGCTGCGGGGACATTATTAAGTCCGGCGCAGAGAACGTCGGACTTCATAAATGTCCCCCTAAGTGATTATCGGCCATATTTGCCTACAGCCGTAGGTAATGTTAAAGGTCAATGATTAGCCGACATGCACAATATCGGCTGATCCTTGTCTTTCAACATGTTGAACAAAACTATAATGATAGTGACGGTCTGCTGGCTGTCACTTCGTGAAATAGGCCGCTGCGGATCCCTGGCCTGTAATTACTATGAGATGATATACCGCTGCAAGTATGTAAGGAGACCTCCCCATTAAACCCTGCTGGCCGGAGCACACTGTACATGCTTCACACCCTGGCTTGCCTTGGGGGCTTCCGGCATCTGGACGTCCCGCTCAGCCAATTAGTGGCTACAGCAGGGCAGCGCACTGATTGGCTGACTAAGATCTCCAGACACAAGGAGCCCCCAAAGCAAGCAAGGGTGTGGAGCATGTACAGTATGCTCCGGCCAGCAGGGGTTAACGGGTTGGCCCTGCTGCAAGTATGTCTTCTCATAGAAATTACAGGCCAGGGATCAACAGCGGATTTTACTGTGAATTTGCAGTGAGGAAGCTACTGTGCATGCTCGTTTTGTGTTTTTACCCTTAAAGAAGATCTGAAAGAATCATTTGGTGTATTCTAAATCTCGGTTTCTTACACTTACTTTCAGAGTCTAACACACACAGTAAATGGGGCGATATTACTCCTCCAAATTTGGTTATGTTAACGACAGTAAAATGACAATGTTACTTAGTTAACCTATTTGGGTTTCCTCCCCAGGTGTCCTTGGTCATGGGAGAAGTCAGTGTATGATGTAGTGTAGTTTTGTTTCTCTTGGCCCTTTGGGTTGAGATACAATTTGGTTATTCTAGGGTAATGTGTTGACAAGAGTTCTTATTGTATATTCTGCCATCCTCTAAGTTCATGCTACCAGTGTGATATGAACACAGAAGGGGGAGGGGGGAGACGGGAGAAGGAAAAAAAGGGGGGCTATCAGGAAAAAAAGGGGGGCCCTGCAATGATCCTTGTCAGTAAGAAAGGAAGGAGAGCCTTGTGTTCCAGGCTGGATCACAGGCAGTGCCGGCAGAAAGGAAGGGAGAGCCTTGTATGCCAGGCTAGATCCCAGGCAGTGCCAGCAGAAAAGAAGGAGAGCCTTGTGTGCCAGGCTGGATCCAGGGCAGTTCCAGCAGAAAGGAAGGAGAGCCTTGTGTGCCAGGCTAGAACCAGGGCAGTGCCTGTAGAAAGGAAGAATCCTGCTTCACACTGATGAGGGGCAACACCCTGAAACAGCTGTATGTGGATGGTTACCTAGCCTTGGTTTATCCCTTGTCATTACATTGACTTATAGGGCCACTTAATATGGTGGTTTTGGTGGTTTCCTAACAGGAGCTGCCCCTTGGCTGGGTCCTTCCCGGAGGGATATCTGGCTAGTCCTGTGTTTTGAGACTCTTCAGTGAGGCTCCACGGGCTCCTCTTTTGCATATTTATGTTTCCCAGGGGGCAATGCATCTAGGACCTCACTGCATTGAGTGCTTTCACTAGCAGCCGGCAGTGTTGTCTTTGGCTGGTCTCCCTAAGTTCAGCAATCTGTTTCTCTTATGGCTCTACAAGGCATTGTTCCCATTTAGTCAGAATCCTGCTCCACACCGATGAGGGGCAACACCCCGAAACAGCTGTATGTGGATGGTTACCTAGCCTTGGTTTATCCCTTGTCATTACATTGACTTATAGGGCCACTTAATATGGTGGTTTTGGTGGTTTCCTAAGAGGAGCTGCCCCTTGGCTGGGTCCTTCCCGGAGGGATATCTGGCTAGTCCTGTGTTTTGAGACTCTTCAATGAGGCTCCACGGGCTCCTCTTTTGCATATTCATGTTTCCCAGGGGGCAATGCATCTAGGACCTCACTGCATTGAGTGCTTTCACTAGCAGCCGGAAGTGTTGTCTTTGGCTGGTCTCCCTGAGTTCAGCAATCTGTTTCTCTTATGGCTCTACTAGGCATTGCTCCCACCTAGCCAGAATCCTGCTCCACACTGATGAAAGGGAACACCCCGAAACAGCTGTATGTGGATGGTTACCTAGCCTTGGTTTATCCCTTGTCATTACATTGACTTATAGGGCCACTTAATATGGTGGTTTTGGTGGTTTCCTAACAGGAGCTTCCCCTTGGCTGGGTCCTTCCCGGCGGGATATCTGGCTAGTCCTGTGTTTTGAGACACTTCAATGAGGCTCCACGGGCTCCTCTTTTGCATATTCATGTTTCCCAGGGGGCAATGCACCTAGGACTTCACTGCATTGAGCACTTTCACTAGCAGCCAGAAGTGTTGTCTTTGGCTGGTCTCCCTGAGTTCAGCAATCTGTTTCTCTTATGGCTCTACTAGGCATTGCTCCCACCTAGCCAGAATCCTGCTCCACACTGATGAGGGGCAACACCCCGAAACAGCTGTATGTGGATGGTTACCTAGCCTTGGTTTATCCCTTGTCATTACATTGACTTATAGGGCCACTTAATATGGTGGTTTTGGTGGTTTCCTAACAGGAGCTTCCCCTTGGCTGGGTCCTTCCCGGCGGGATATCTGGCTAGTCCTGTGTTTTGAGACACTTCAATGAGGCTCCATGGGCTCCTCTTTTGCATATTCATGTTTCCCAGGGGGCAATGCACCTAGGACTTCACTGCATTGAGCACTTTCACTAGCAGCCAGAAGTGTTGTCTTTGGCTGGTCTCCCTGAGTTCAGCAATCTGTTTCTCTTATGGCTCTACTAGGCATTGCTCCCACCTAGCTAGAATCCTGCTCCACACTGATGAGGGGTAACACCCGGGGACAGCTGTATGTGGATGGATTACCTAGCCTTGGTTTATCCCTTGTCATTACATTGACTTATAGGGCCACTTAATATGGTGGTTTTGGTGGTTTCCTAACAGGAGCTGCCCCTTGGCCAGGGTCCTTCCCGGAGGGATATCTTGCTAGTCCTGTGTTTTAAGACTCTTCAATGAGGCTCCATGGGCTCCTCTTTTGCATATTCAGGCTAGATCCAGGGCAGTGCCAGCAGAAAGGAAGGGAGAGTCTTATGTGCCAGGCTGGATCCAGGGCAGTGCCAGCAGAAAGGAAGGAGAGCTTGTGTGCCAGGCTGGATCCAGGGCAGTGCCAGAAGAAAGGAAGGAGAGCCTTGTGTGCCAGGCTAGATCCAGGGCAGTGCCAGCAGAAAGGAAAGGAGAGTCTTGTGTGCCAGGCTGGATCCAGGGCAGTGCCAGCAGAAAGGAAGGGAGAGCCTTGTGTGCCAGGCTGGATCCCAGGCAGTGCCAGCAGAAAAGAAGGGATAGCCTTGTGTGCCAGGCTGGATCCCAGGCAGTGCCAGCATTGTCAGCAGTTTGGTGTCTTAGATCATCAGTCTAAGGACTGCATGCAAATTGTCTTATCTGATTTTTAGTGGGTCTTATCTCTATGTGGATGATGTGATTCCTGACGTCTATCTCCTGTCTAACTCCATTTATTGGGTCTTCAGAACCAATTACCACTTTTCTATACAGTTATGGACTGAAAATTTAATGGTCACCCCATAACCAATTAATATGGTATGTTGAGGGACCACTGTATAACGTATAAAATCTTTACATGATTACAAGGCAGCCCACACATATATTTGTATCCTTATGTTGATAAATAAGTGTGAAACTCTAAATAAAACTTTGCAATATATATATATATATATATATATATATATATATATATATATATGTAATGTGTGTGCATAAACCCACCCACCTTATGACTCACTGTTCCCTCACTGACAGGAACAGGAAACAGAAAGGGAACGTGACATCACAGGAAGTAAAGAAAACCCAGGCAGAGCGGTCATGTGACTGAGCCTGAGAACACAATAAGCTCTAAATAATAAATAATAGAAGTGTATGTAGACTATACAGCACCCACAGTGGTCAGTGCAATGCTAGTTTATTGAAAAATCCTGGACAACCCCTTTAAGCAAAATGCTCTCCCATTTTTCCTTTTCAGGCTTAGGTATTATTTATCATCCATGTGATTGCACTTAAAATACTTACCTGAGTTAAGACGATATGTGAACTCCTCATCCAATTACTCCAATAATTACAATTTCTGTCTATTTCTCTAACTAATCTAATGAACACTTGAGATGCCAATGAATTAATGAACAAGCAAACGAGTCCCGGGAGGGTTCTCCCCCGTTGTTGTGTCAGTGCTATAAAATAACATGTAAAACTCTGCGCTGACAGCTGTTCTCTAGTGATCAGGGGAGATCGTATCATTAAAAACCAAGTAACAGAGGTAAGGGTTAATTATTTCCATTCATTCATACACAAGTATCAGACAAGTATCCGGTTAGAGATGACCTTGTTACTGGTGGTGGTGGTGGGGGGGTGATGGGGATATTGATATTGATGTCTTCTTACAATGGTTCTTCTTATAATATTCCTTTTTATCAAGGGTTACACTGCCTTATTACGCAACATTGATGGAATATAATGGGTTTCAGATTATTGTTTACATACCGTCATTATTCCTCATGGGATGGGAAGCCACAGCCAGATGTGGAGCGTGAACCATCTAGATTGATTCCATTGTTTTTGTTATTTTATGTGTTATGTACCATGGTGGATCATAAGGGTGAACCTTTGAGTTCATAGGAACCTTATCTTTGTTGTTTATTGGGCCCCCATACCTTCAGGATCAAGGCTCTGATGAAGTTGAAATAGGAGAAACTAGTCTGGGATGATTAATGATATCCATGGTAATTTCTTCCTTTAAAGTGTCACTGTAATTTTTATTTTTTTTGCAGAAATCAATAGTACAGGCAATTTTAAGAAACGTTGTAATTGGGTTTATTTGCCGAAAAATGCATTTTTATCATGAGAAAGCAGTTTAAAGCTCTCCCCCCTGTCTTCATGGTTTTCTTATGGAGAGGGGAGATGTGGAGGGAGATGAGGCACCAAAACAGGACAACAAAGAGTTAATTTACATCTACATCACCGGGCTATCTCCTCTGAAGTTAGCACTGACCTCTCTGACCTCTGAGTACCGCCTTTCACACAGGTCCCTCTGTGTAATCCTTTGTTCTCTGCTGGCAACTAATCTCCCTCATCTCTCCTACTCCCTCCCCTCTCCATAGGTTACACAGGGCTCCACTGATGTAAAAGAGTCGATATTTCCTGATAAAGAGCAGTGAAGAAGAGGGGGGGACATGGGGAAAGGCTTTTTGAATTGTAACCCAATTACAAAGTTTCTTAAAATAACCTGGAATATTGATTTTTGCTAAAAAAAAAACAAACAAACAAAAAAAAAACGACAGTGACACTTTAAACTCTAACTCTCTTGACTGCCCACTGTCAGATCAGCAGAGATTTCCTCTGTTAATTCAGAACTTTGGGTCCCCATAGCTATGAACACACCATGAGACATTTTTAATCCAATGGGGGTCACGAACATTACGGTCTTATGACATGTTGGTAGCTGTAGAGACCCAGACTTCTGGATTTACAGAGAAGATCCCCGCTGATCCGGCAGTGGGCCGTCATGGCATTTACACTTTAAGTTTTTAAAATAAATGTGCAAAGTTCTCACTATTGGTTATTTCTCGCCCTCCTTTCTTTTCCCGATAACAATTCCGGTGCGGGATCAGCGGGGATTTGTGCTTCATGTGATGGATGAGATCTCCGGTGACTGCCATCAGGCGGCATCGGTTGTTGGTGCACCATCAGCCTGCTACATGGCTTGTTTCTGAATTAAACCAAGACACTTTGTATGCCCTGGGGTTTACTGGGAAACCTAAACTCAGCTCACGGGATTCTGGGAAGTATTTCTTCCAAAGTGGACAAGAAGGTGGGTTAAAAACTCCAGCTGGTAGAATTGTTATTATCATGTAACAGTAGATGCGATTTTGTTTTGTGCACCAGCTCCATTTTCCGCCATTTCTCCCTTTGTTTATGTGTCTCAGCTGTGGATCTCCTAAAAGTAGTTCCAAATTTTGTAGAAGGTGAAAGGTGAACCATAATGTATACCTGCTGGGACCCAACAATAACTAGACTGTTACTCTTGAGTTCTTTGTACTTTTAACCACATGACCATATTGCAGATGCTTTTCAGTCAGCAAAGTATGTAGTGTAAAAACAGTCTTTAAGTCAAGTTAAAGGGGTATTCCACTCAAACATGACTTTTGAGATGGTGCTGTTCATGTTGAGACAAACAATTCCTTCCATACTTGTTATTATCTATTCAGCCGCCTTCCCCTAGTTCTGAGTTTCTGCTGAAGACACAAAAATCTGTGTGTGAGCTTTTCTCTCTGTCTCCCCCTCTTCCCCCCTCCCTTCTGAGACAGCTGATGTAAACAAGTCCCTGACTGGTTGTATCTGCAACATCGTAGCTTCTTTGTAATGCTGAGAGGATTAATCACAGTGAGTTCATCAGCAACTTGATCTTAGACTAACCCTCCAAGTATTTAAAAAAAAGCTACAAAGTTGCAGATACAGCTGATCAGGTCAGGGGCTTGTTTACATTAGCTGTCTCAGAAGCGAGGGGGGAGGAGGGGGAGATAGAGATAAAAGCTCACACACATTTTTTTGTTTTCATTATGGAAGGAATTGTTAGTCTCAATATGGGCGCTTAAGGCAAATTTTTAGGCCACATTAAAAGCTCTAGTTCCTAAACTGATGCTGGGTATAGGAAACGTTCTTATGTGCCATTAGCTGAAGAATTCCTTCTGACAAAGCAAGTTCTATTAGTTGCCGCCCTGGGTAAAGAAACAAGGATGAGCTGTGTCTTTGTCTTCATAGGGTTCTATAGATATGGCGAAGGACCTACACAACATGGTCCAAAACCAGACAAATGTGGTGCAGTTCAAGCTCCTTGGATTCTCAGAACTTCAAGGGCTCCAAACTCTTGTGTTCTGGATTCTAACAATTGTTTATGCGGCAACATTAGCAGGGAATACTCTCATCATTGCTTTGATATTCATCAGCCATCCCCTCCACTGTCCTATGTATTTCTTTCTTTCTCATCTCTCGGCTTGTGATATCTTAATCAGCACCAACGTCTTACCCAACGCTCTAAAAATTCTGCTAGAAAATGGCCTCCAGATGTCTGTCCAGAACTGCTTCACTCAGCTGTATTTCTTTGGAGCTTCTGCCATCATAGAGTGTTGTCTTCTCAGTGTGATGTCATATGATCGTTATTTGGCCATTTGTCATCCTTTGCGCTATTCTTCCATCATGAACTTTAGACTTCCTTATTACCTGGCCACATTGTCTTGGATCATGGGGCTTGGAGTGGCTTTGATAACTTACTTCCTCTTACTGAATCTTTATTTCTGTGGACCGGCCTCCATTGACCATTTCTTCTGCGATTTGCCTCCTCTGTTGAAGATTTCCTGTTCGGACTCATCGATCATAGAGATAGCCGTGTCTCTGGTGGCCGTCGTTATAGCTCTCTTACAGTTTGTGTTTGTCACAATTAGCTACATTTTCATCTTTAACTCTATCCTTAGAATATCCTCCACAGTTGGACGACACAAAGCCTTCTCCACCTGCAGCGCTCACCTGTCCGTGGTTTGTGCATATTACGGATCACTCATTGCCATTAATATCGTTCCAGCTAAAGACTACTCCTTTAATCTGAAGAAGGTTTTATCTCTTTTGAACACTGTGGTGACACCCTTATTTAACCCTCTCATATACAGCCTGAGGAACAAAGACATACAGGAGGCAATTTACCGAATCGTGTTCCAGAACAAAAAATCTAAAAAATGGTGAAAACAAAACTCACTATAAAGGCACAGATGTTCTTCAGTGATTACTTTCCATTGTACTGTATAATAGATTTTTTAAGGTTATGACTCTGCTAATTAGAGATGAGCGAATAGTATTCAATCAAATAGCTATTCGATCCAATACGGCACTATTTGAAAGATTTGAGTTCGATCGAATATGTGATTGAATATTCGAATCTAAATTAACTTTAATAAAACAGCTAAATTTTTTTAGCTGTTTTAATAAAGTTTATGCTTCCTGGGAAAGCAGGGAAGCAGGATTACAGGACACGGTATTACCGGCAATTAGCAATTGCCGGCAATCATGCCAAATTCCTGTAATAGTTAATATTTGATTAATAAAACAAAGTTTCATTCTAAAAAAGTTATTTTAGAGTTTTTATATATAGCTTAATTAAAATAAGGTGTAAGGTGCACAACACCGCTCACAATGATGGGTGTTGTGCTCCTGTTTGTGTTTTTTTTGTGTGTTTCTCCCATTTTGTTTTTCAGATATCGGTATCCTGTGGATTACGGCGGATTCGATGGACTATGTCAATGACCAGCGGTTGTTGGGATTATTTCTTTACTATATAGACTTAGTAGTGGAAGCCGTCTAATAGCCCCAGCTGGTTATGAAAATAGGGGGAACCCTGTGCGTTTTTTTTAAAATTATTTATTTATTTAAAAAAAAAAAACGCATAGGGATCCCCCTATTTTCATAACCAGCCGGGTTAAAAACCAAACAACAGCAGCCTAGTAACACCAGGGTGGGAAGGGCCATTGTTTTGCCCCCCCCCCCAGCCTTAATACTACCAGCCTGCAGCCTCCCAGTCCAGGAGCGCCAATTTTGAAGCTCCGGGACCACTGGCACCTGGCTCTTCCCAGTACCCCTGGTGGCATTAGGTACTGGGGTAATAATGGGAGGGTTAGTGTTAGCCATTTTATACCGGCTAACACTAAGCCCTGACTTAGTAATGGATTCCGTCTATTAGACGGCTTCCACTACTAAGTCTATATAGTAAAGAAATAAAGACACGACACAAGTGAAAAATATTTTTTATTCAAATAAAAACACCCCACACCCCTTTTTGACCATTTTAATAAAAAAAAAATCCCAACAACGGCTGGTCATCGACATAGTCCATTGAATCTGCTTTAATCCACAGGATACCGATATCTGAAAAACAAAAAGGGAGAAACACAAAAAACACACAAACAGAAGCACAACACCCATCATTGTGAGTGGTGTTGTGCACCTTACAGTATGAAGCATCTTTACAGATAGCTGCTTACAGTTTTGCACCCAATGGGTTAAGGGAGGATGCAATCTGCCCCCAGGGGGTTAAGTAAGAGTCCCAACTTAACCCCTTGGGGGCAAGACTGATGTCAGACTGCACCCATACCAGCAAGGAAGGGGTTAAGCTTTCTACTCACCCTCCGATATATTCTATCTTCTTTCTTTTATCTTCTCTCTATGCCAGTCCCCGGCACACTGAGGCTCTTTATATGTCTGCTTAGCCAATCAGCTGAGCGGACATATAAATCAAAATATTTCCTCTAATGTTGCTTTTGTGATAAAAAAAAAAAATAGCATCATTAGAAGAAACATTTGCTGTTTTAATTAAAGTAAAGTTTTAATTATTACATTGAGCTGTTTTACTGGCAATAGGTATTGCCGGCAATAATACAGCTTCCTGTAGTAGTTAATTTTTAATTAATAAAACACATTTTTGTTCTAATAAAGTTATTTTCGTTGTACAATTGCTTAATTAAAATGAATACATACTTTTGCAATTAAATATACTGTAAATAAATAAATAAATTCATATACATATTTATTTATATATTTATTTTTTTATTAACAGTATATTTAATTGCAAAAGCATGGATTCATTTTAATTAAGCTATTGAACAACGAAAATAACTTTTTTAGAACGAAACTTTGTTTTATTATTTAACTATTACAGGGATCGGCATTATTGCCGGCAATTGCTAATTGACGGTAATACCGTTCCCTGTAATACTTCTTCCCTGCTTTCCCAGATACATTCAAGAGGTGTTTGCGACACTTTTTAAAGATGTCTTGGACTTGGTGACCTCCGATTCGTCGAATCTTGACTTCCAGGTCGCAAGGATTTTTCTCCCATAGACTATAATGGGATTCGATATTCGATTCAAATCGAATCCAATTGAATTGAATATTTCACTATTCACTCATCTCTACTGCTAATGTGTCTGTCCTTACCTTTTCTTTAGTTCCATTACGACTTCCAATTTCTCATGAAACCTATTAAACACAATATCAGGACATGTTACTAGAATTTATATACATTATTGTTTTTACGTTTGCTATGGGAAAATGAAAATTGAATTTCATTACATTGTAATAGAAAAAAGTTTTGCTATAATTAGTGTATGCATTTAATGATGTGTCCATCCTTACTTTTTCTTTAGTTCAGTTAAGGATTCCAATTTCTCATTAAACAATGTAACAGCATATAAGGACATGATATCAAAGCACTCAAAAGGCTTCATTTTTATAAAAATCAAGATCAAGAACTAGAAAGTAGAGATGAGCAAACTTTTGAAAAGTTTGGTTTGAATGGTTCGTTGAACTTTTACGCTAAGTTCTTGTTTGATTCAAATGAACCATATTATAATAAGAGAAGGAGTGCAGCAATATTAGTGGAAGTATTACAGAGTAAGGGTTTGAGAGGTAGCTGTAAGGCTGGGTTCACACTACGTTTTTTGAATTAGTTTTTCTCTTTGATTTAAAAAAACGGATGAAAAACAAATAGAAAAACGTATGCATTTGGAAAAATATCATTCCTTAGGCAGGGTATATAAATTTTACCATATCTGATATGTTAAAGCATTATAGCAGTCAGTAGCAGATGGTATTGATTGTTTCTGTGGATAACTGTTGCAAAATAATGCTTTCTCTCAGGACAGCAGTGGACATGGTGGATCAGTGGTGTAAAATGAAAATTTCTCTGTAGACAGAGGTAAACATTAGTAGATCAGAGGTGTAAAATGAAGTTTTCACCCTGGACAGCAGGGGGCGTTAGCATTGGTGGATCAATGGCATATCAAAGTGTCAGCACCATGAGGGGCAACCTATTTTACCCAGAGTGGCCTAGAACAGACACCTGGAAGTGGCAGCACCAGCACTGGCACTTTTTTAGACCCAAAGGGCCTAGCACAGACCTGGAGGTGGCAGCACCAGCAATATTGTTCTTCTTGACCCTGAGGGGCCTAGCACCCAGACCTGGAGGTAGTAGCAGCAGCAGTGGCACTCTGTTTGACCCAAAGGGGCCTAGGACAGAAAGTTGGAGGTGGCAGCAGGAGGAAGGGGGAAACTTTTGATGGGGTATGGGAGTGACCTTCCCACTCTCGCTTTGGTCACTCCCCAAAAAACCTCAAATGAATGGTGCATTCACGAAGGAATGAACAATAACTAATGCAAGTTAACCTTCTTTTGAGCAACAGAAGAAGTTTCCTATATCACAGTTATAGGACAGCATCCATAGTGGTATACAGTATACCCCATCAAGAACTCTTTCTATACTGTGAAACAACTCAAAAAACTGTGAGAGAGGTGCAAACCTCACACAACAGTAATCGGCAACCGTTGTGTGACCTCTACCTACCCTCGCGCTATCTTTAAAACCCCAAGAACAGGTACAGCCACTGACCATGCATGTCTGGAAAATTGGGATACGAATGATAATATTCTACAAGTACCAGGGATGAAACAAGAAGTAGAATGTCTTCTTTGTGAACCATAGTCATGGGGATTTGTTTCTAGATATTATTATTCTTGGGGCATGGGTTGCACAATGCACTTTGCAGAGGCATAAAGCTGGTGCGGATATAGCTGCCTGTCTTGTAAATAGTACGGCTAATTTATTTGATGTTGATTTATATGTTTCTGAATCAACGGATTTCTTATGTAACTATTATATCCATTTGAGTCTAAAGGGGAACATTACTTTACATAAAAAAAAAAAATTCTTATGGTTGGTGCATATGGTAATGGGGATTTGGATAGACAATGTCTGTCATGTCCTGGGTGGGGAATTAGTCCTTTACATCAGACACAGGCATGTTAAAATCCAGTGCTATCCAGGCTTTATTCATTTTGATGAATGTCAGCCTCTCCACACTTGGGCAAGACAGCCTTGTACTTCTGGGTGTTACAATGGCCCCTGCCACATTAAACCCTCTTGACTGCTACGCTGCTTGCCGGGCATGACAACATGGACAGCAGAAACTCTGCCAGCTGTGACCAAATGTCTAGTTTTTCAGCACTGAACGGCACCTGGTCTTTAATGTTTAGGGGGCAGGTGTAAGTCCAAGTAAGAAACCACCTGGTGTTTCAGCTGCTGATGTTCAATGCTGTGTGGATGCTGCTGGCTAGGTTCTTTCCTCGATGGGTCTAGAAATTTGCTCATGAGTCTCAAGCAATTAGCACGGCTACTTCTGCTGCCCCTCATGCATCCACTACCAGTCATGAAAGTGGAGCACACTGGGTCCCCCCCGAGGAGGTCTTATTGGGAAGGAAGGCTGTTTATGATGGAATGTCTTGACCTAGCAACTATCCAAAAGTTTACGGTAGTACCTTATTTTTGCTTCATTGTCCGCAGGTTGAAAAATTTTGGCCATTTTCCACAGGTATCAGGGAACAAGCAGCCAATAGTCATCCCTCCTTTGGATTGTGTCAATGCGACTGATGGACTGCAAGCATTCCAGCAGGCATATTGACATCCTTAAGAGGGTCACTGACTGTCATTACTCCCCAGTCTCCTCAGAATATCTCCATGGTGTTCTGGTCATGGTCATACTCCTCCACCCACTCTTTCTCCATCTCTTGTAGATTTTCTGAGAAACCACCTGGCTGTGTGTGAAGAGGCTGGCCATATAACTCCCACTGTCCATAACTACTGTTCCAAGTTGGCAAGGGGTCAGCCAGTTAGCAATTTCCTCGCTGATGAAGCCAAACAATTCCTGCCCTGTGTGGTTGCATTCGCCCATGCTACGCAAATGCAGAACAGCCTGACAGCAATGAGGTTGGCAGCATTGGTAAGACACAGGGACAGGGTGTACTTCTGTTTGCTAAGAAGCTGAGGCCAAGGCCAGTTGATCCTTGAGCTTCAGTGCCGTGGGGTGGGTGTTGGTATACTGCTGTTTTCAGCCCATGGTCTCAGCGATTGCTGTCTAAGCAGTGGTGGTGTTTGTCGCATGGCCCAATGGAGGAGACAGAGGTGGGCGGTACCAAGCGGGAGCTGAAGCACATTATTATTTGTGATATATTTATATAGAAAATTCAGTTTTTGTTTTTATATACTAGGCAACCATATTTATTAATTTATATAATTCATTTTTACCACTATCGATATATTACTTACTGTTTTTTTGTCTCTGCTATGGGAAAATGAAAAAAAATGTTATGCTAAAATAAAGGCCTTTAGGGTCAATTACTTTGATGATCTTTGATATACAAGAAATCATGGCCGGTCTTGTGAAGTGTTCCTGGTCAGTAGGGATCAGTCTGTACTAAAAGTGCTCCAAGGAATGAAAACTGATATGGGACAATATCATGGACTCCAAAAACTCCTTGATGCATGGGGGAACCATCGCTATGGCAGAAAGGTTTCAGAACAGATAGGGGGAGATTTATCAAACTGGTGTAAAGTAGAATTGGCTCAGTTGCTCCAAACAACCAATCGGATTCCACTTTTTGGGGAAGGGTAGTTTCTTAGTTGTCTTAATACTTTTAATATTGGATTGAATCTAAGAATTATTGTTCAAGTTATATATGAAAATAATAAACATTTCTAAATAAAATCATAAAAAAAAAGATTCCACTTTTCTTTCCTCCCAGGTTCTTTTGAAAATGAAGGGTGGAATCTGATTGGTTGCTAGGGGCAACTGAGCCAGTTTCACTTTACACTAGTGATACTTTTGCCAGCACTGAGAGTAATGGCAGCCCTGGATTACGAAAAACTGAAGGGTTAAGTATAGCTTTATTTATTTTTTATTCTTTTGTACTTTGCCACACCCACTTTCTGGCCAATTCCAATTTTCTCATTGCCAGGACCATTTTACTCCCACCTGGTAAACCCAGCGTAAGCTTGAAAAGAGTCACAAATTTTCTCCAAAGTAGGGTTAGCACAAACATTTGCAACTTTTCATAGCCAAAAACCTGTTCCAGCTTGTAGTCAACTCCCCACTGTCTCTTTTCAGCCACTTAGAGTCCGTCCATAATAATAGTAGTAATAACATACATAAACTTTCCTCCACCAAGTACGGGTATGTTGTATTGAGCCCTATACTATATGATCATGGTACAGTATATAATATAGGATTAGTCCTTGCGGGTTACCGAACCAAAACCATGTCATAACCTAAGAGAAGTTATATGATCCCTCTTTCTCTGTCTCTCTCTCTCTCTCTCTCTCTCTCTCTCTCTCTCTCTCTCTCTCTCGTTTCCATAGTTGATATGATAGTTGATAATATGGCAATAAAATGGTAAAACATAGCTGCCATACCATAACTATTGCATTTCCCTATACAAATAAATACCTTCCTACTACGACTATATTATATCATCGCCTAACGACCAAATAATATGTCATAGTAATCCCACCATACTGTATGTTCCTCATATTATAGCACCACTCTATTGGCAGGAATAGAGCCACTGTAGATACACTGATTACATACATTTCTTCTACATTATGATATCCCAGTGAATCATTTTATTCCCCTTTGATTTAATTGTTTTTTAATTCTGCAATTTATTCTTATGAGATTTTTTTTTTATTTTTTATTATTTAATTATTATTATTAATAAGGGCGCAGAAATGTATAAGAGCAGAATCCCATCTCAGGATTTTACCAGCAGATTTCTATGAGAAGTGAAGATATATGATGAGGAGCTCCTGAGACTGTCTACAGGTAAATCCATTGTATGAAACAATTGTATTTCCCTAAACACAGATTGGGAGAATAATATCAACTTTTGTGGGATTTAAAAAAAAAAAAAAAAAAAAAAGGTTTTTTTACACACCCATTTTCTGAGACAAAAGTTTACCCGTATTTTGATCATTATTTACGGACGTATTTTAACCTGAAAACATTGTGTGCTTATTTATTGAACCAGATAAAATTACTGTCAGTTTTTTTTTTTTTATAAGTGATACATACGGAGACCCCTCCATGTCACTCCCCAGCTGACGGCCTTATCTGTCTCATTGCAGGAGACAGACACACTCTCATGTGAAGCTCACTCTCATGCATTCAACCAGATACAACCAAAGATAAGAGGGGGGGGGGGGTTCTCAGCAGAAAAAAAAATGCAACTACTTTCTTGCAAAAGCAGCACCCCCTCTGTCCCCAGATTGTGTGTGGTATTACATAACAGCTTCATATACTTCAATAGAAATGAGCTGCAAGACTGAACCCAGATTGGAGACAAAGATTGTTACTGTTTCTGGAAGAAAGTGACCATGTCTTTTAAAGCCTAGATAACCCCATTTTCTGGCCCCCTTCTCAATTTCCTACCAGCAGTATGTAAGGGGGGGGGGGGGGGATTGTTTGCAGGCTAAAACCAGAGAGAGACACATACTGTAGGTCAGAGAAGAAGCTATATATACACGGTGTGACAGGATCATTAGTGCAGAGTGAAGGTTGAAGGACACATAACCATGGAAACCATCCGTATCTCTAATACCGTATTCATGCTATTCGTATTGGTTATAACTTCTTCAGAAAGATACAAACAAGTCTCTTGCTCCAGTTTTTTGGATTTGGTTTCCAGTCATTATTATTTTACTGAACTTTAGCTCCTTGGACCTTCTCCATTCTCCTTATTATGTCTGGTATGGACCTCCTCTAACAGTATCATGATGCCCGGATACAATCAGACCGCGGTTCTTGAGTTCATACTTTTGGGCTTCCCGGACCTCCATGCGTTTTGGTTGTTTGTGTTCCTCCTTCTGCTCATAGTTTATGTGCTCACTATGCTCGGGAACGTTCTCATTATCGGATTAGTGTCCGCCACTTCTCACCTGCAGTCGCCCATGTACATCTTTCTCACTCACCTTTCCCTTTGTGATATACTGATAAGTACAAATGTTGGACCAAACACCCTAAAAGTCGTTGTTTCTGGTAAATGTTCCATATCTGCCCGGTCATGTGACCTGCAGTTGTATTTCTTTGGTGCTTCGGCGCTCATAGAGTGTATGCTTCTGGCAGTGATGTCATATGATCGCTACTTGGCTATCTGTGACCCGATGCATTATACCTCCATCATGAACCAGAGTTTACCCCACTGTTTGGCTATGATATGTTGGGTGGTCGGTTTTCTGTTGTCAATGATCACGGAAATCCTTATACTTCGATTAGACTTTTGTGGCCCCAACATCATTGACCATTTTTTCTGCGATCTTGCTCCTCTTCTCCAGCTTTCCTGCTCCGATATAAAAAGTGTAGAATTCCATGTATCTATTACAGTCATTGCTATTGTTATAACCCAGCTGTTATTTGTGATAGGGACATACATCTGCATATTCTCCTCCATTCTTCAGATCTCTTCCACCAATGACAGACAGAAGGTCTTCTCCACCTGTAGCTCCCATCTTACTGTTGTGTCTATTTATTACGGGACACTCATTACTCTTTATCTGGCGCCATCTAGAAGATATTCTGGGAATCTGAATAAAATATTCTCCCTTCTCAACACCATTGTCACCCCGCTGTGTAACCCTATCATCTACAGCTTGCGGAATAAAGACATCAAATCGGCTATAAGGAAAAATATGTTTGCAAAGAACCTTTTAGAGACTGTGTCCAGTATAGTAGGTTGGTTTGGACTTTATGGTATAAAGTTTAAAATGAAAAATTAAAAACACCAAATGATTATTTGTAAATGTCCGAAGCATAACCTTAAAGATTAAATGATATAAATAATACAGCGAATTGATATCACCCTGTCTACATTGAAGCTTGGTGGCTTCACCAATCTGGGATTGCTTTGCCTCCTCCGCCTATGGAAACCTGCAACGTGAGGATTAAATGAAGGATTTTTAACTTCTAGAGCAGTCATGTCTAGAGTTGATCGAACCTCGGGAAATCCTAGGTTCAATCGAACTCGAAAAATCCCAAACTTCAGCAATTTATTGCTGATGCCTTCCCAGTCATGTCTAGAGTTGATCGAAACTCGGGAAATCCTAGGTTCAAACGAACTCGAAAAATCCCGAGCCTTCAGCAATTTATTGCTGATGCCTTCCCAGTCCATTGGGAAGGAGGAGAGTGCCCGGGTACTGCCTGGAATTCCGGGATTTCCAGGCAGGCTGAATCCTGGAATTCCAGACGGTACTCGGACCGGGAAAGCATCAGCAATTAAATGCAAAGTTTCGGGAATGTTCGAGTTCGAATGAACCTAGGATTTCCGGAGGTTCGATCAACTCTAGACATGTCTAACTTTGGCCCTTGGTGCCATTATTTTTGTCCCACCGAGGAAATCATTAGAGCTAGTCCCCTGACAAGCCATTGTATCTGTTGCACTTTCAGACCTCTGGCCTAGATCGTGGGAGTAAGTGGATGATGTTACCACGCTGCCTGTGCCTGGATCCGACACAGCTGAAAGTCACATTCCACTTGACAATCTCTGAAGCAGGAGAGGAGGAAGCGCTACTAGTGATGAGCGAGTACTAAAATGCTCGGGTGCTCGTTACTCGAGACGAGTATTTCCCGATACTCGAGTGCTCGTTTCGAGTAACGAACCACATTGAAGTCAATGGGAGACTTGAGCATTTTTTGAGGGGACTCAAGTTCGGTAGAGAGAAAGTCATGTGAAAACCTGTCAACCTCAAAAATTGATAGAAACACAACGGAAATGGACAGGAAACAGCAGGGGCAGCATGTATGCATGCCTCTGAGGCTGCCTAATGGCACCAATATGCCTAATTCTGTGCAACAGCCTGGTTCAAACAGAGGTAGGCATAGGGACCACCCAAAAACTCAGCCTGACACAGCATGGCAGTGAGAACACAGGGAACCATTAAAACAGTGGTAGCTTATCATGAACCACCCAAAAATTCAGCCTGACACAGCATAGCGGTGAGGACAGAGTGAACAAGGTAGAAGCGATAGCCAGTCAGCCTTCCAAAAAATTATACCAGACCTAGCATGGCAGTGAGCTCACAGAGAACCATTAAAAGTGAGTGAGAAAGAAAGTGAGCCTCCCCAAAATTAAGCCAAACACTGCATGGCATTGAGCACACAAAGAACTGCCGGGATCAGGAGTAGCCAACATGGAGGCCAGGCAGGAGCAACAGTAACCAACATGGAGGCCAGGCAGGAGCAACAGTAGTTAACATGGAGGCCAGGCAGGATCAGCAGTAGCCAACATGGAGGCACAAGCAGGCACACCAGTAGTCATCAGTAGTCAACATGGATGCCAGTAAAGGCCCAGCAGTAGTCAACATGGATGCCGGTTAGGGCCAAGCAGTTGCCAACATGGAGGCAAGGGCAGGCCCAGCAGTAGTCAACATGGATCCCAGTAAAGGCCCAGCAGTAGTCTACATGGATCCCAGTTAAGGCCCAGCAGTAGCCAACATGGAGGCTAGGGAAGGCACACCAGTAGTCAGAAGTAGTCAACAAGGATGCCAGTTAAGGCCCAACAGTAGTCAACATGGATGCCAGTGAAGGCCCAGCAGTAGTCAACCTGGAGGCAAGGGAAGGCCCACCAGTAGTCAACATGGATGCCAGTTAAGGCCCAGCAGTAGTCAACATGGATGCCAGTAAAGGCCCAGCAATAGTCAACATGGATGCCAGTTAAGGCCCAGCAAAAAAGAAGGCAAGAGCAGGCCCAGCAATAGTAAACATGGATGCTAGTAAAGGCCCAGCAGAAGTCAACATGGATGCCAGTTAAGGCCTAGCAAACAGGAGGGAAGGGCAGGCACACCTAATGATGCTCCCCAAAACTAGTCCAGACACAGCATGGCATTCAGCACACAGAGAACCATTACAAGTGAGTGAGGAAGCTAGTAAGCCTCCCAAAAGTTAGGCCAGACACTGCATGGCATTCAGCAAGTGAGTGAGGAATCAAGTGAGCCCACCCAAAAATTGGAGTGAGTCCAGGGACTGGGATATGTAGTGGACATGAACCCGGGTGCTGACAGCTAACTGGCTAGGCCTGCTCTCACTCACCACTAACCATCAAGAGTACACTTGATGTCTCTCGACCGGGGGTGGTGAGGCCCCAGCCACGGCTAGACAAAAAAAAACACAGCTGGCTGATCGTCGGGCCCCTGGCAACCAGACCCGCTCCTCTGCAGACGTAGTGTGACGTCAGCCAGTGACTGGAATTTGAGAACACGGGAAACCATTAAAACAGAGGTAGCATATCATGAACCACCCAACAATTCAGCCTGACACAGCATGGCAGAGAACAGAGTGAACAAGGTAGAAGCGGTAGCCAGTTAGCCTTCCAAAAATTATACCAGACCTAGCATGGCATTGGGCACACAGAGAATCCTTAAAAGTGAGTGAGGAAGCAAGTGAGCCTCCCAAAAATTAGGCCAGACACAGCAGGGCCTTGAACACACAGATAACCATTACAAGTCAGTGAGGAAGCAAGTGAGCCTCCCAAAAATTAGGCCAGAAGCAGCGTGGCATTGAGCACCCAGATATTCATTACAAGTCAGTGAGGAAGCAAGTGAGCCTCCCAAAAATTGGAGCAAGACCAGGGGCTGGGATATGTAGTGGACATGAACCCGGGTGCTGACAGCTAACTGGATAGGCCGGTTGTCAGTCAGCTTTCACCATCAAGGGTACACTTGATGCCTCTCGACCGGGGGTGGTGAGGCCACGGCCACGGCTACACAAAAAAACTAAATAAAACAGCAGGCAACCAGTCCCGCTTCTCCGCAGACATAGTGTGACGTCAGAGCATGGCAGTGAGGACACAGAGAACCATTAGGAGTGATGAAGCAATTGAGCCTCCCAATAATTAGGCCAGACCCTGCATGGCAGAAGAAGACTTGGCAGTTGGCTGAGAATTGTAGAAAGAGGAGGAGGAGAGGAGATACCAAGAATCTTCATGTTCAGCTGCTTTCCCCGGGTGGACAGTTGAATTCAGGTGAAATCCAGGCTTTGCTCATTCTTATAAACGTCAGCCTATCAGTGGACAGGCGGGTGCGCTTATCAGTGATGATGGCACCAGCTTCACTGAAGACCCTCTCTGACAACACACTAGTGGCAGGGCAGGCCAGCACCTCCAAGGCGTAAAGCGCCAGTTGGGGCCACGTATCCAGCTTTGAAACCCAGTAGTTGTAAGTAGCAGAGTAATCGGGAAGGATGGTGATATGGTCAGCAAGGTACTCCCTCACCATCTTCCTGAAGGCTTCCCCCCTACTCTGTCTAGACTGGGGACGGTTGACATAGTCTTGCTGGGGTGCCATGAAACTGTCAAAGGCCTTGGAGAGTGTTCACCTGCCCCTTGACAAGCTGCCTGCTCCATCGCTTCTCTCCCCCGCTCTTTGGCCCACAAAACTACGTCCTCTGGCGCTACTGGTGTCAGATGGGAAGTACATTTTCAGCTTTTGCACCAGGGCCTGTTGATATTGATTCACTCTCATACTGCGTTCTTCAGCAGGAATGAGAGTGGACAAGTTCTGTTTGTACCGAGGGTCCAGGAGGGTGAACACCTAGTAATCTGTGTTGTAAAAAAAAAAATTTAACCCGAGGGTCACGGGAAAGACAGCCTAACATAAAGTCAGCCATGTGCGCCAGGGTCCCAACACGCAAGAACTCCCTCTACTGACTAGCCTCAATTTCCTCCTCCTCCACCAATTCACACTCTTCAGGCCATACACGCTCAATAAGTATGGATTGAGCATGGTTACCCGCTTCAGTGGTGGTACCAGTCTGCTCCTCTTCCTCCTCTTCTTCATCCTCCTCATCCTCTATTCGGTGTCGAGAAACTGACATCAGGGTGGTCTGGCTATCTAGTGGCGGCTGTTTTTCACCCGTCTCCTGAGAGAAAGGCAAAGTGTCAGACTTCAGGCTGAGCAGGGAGGTTTTAAGCAGAAACAGCAGCGGGATGGTGAGGCTGATGATGGCGTCATCTCCGCTGACCATCTGTGTTGACTTCTCAAAGGGGCCCAGTACCTGACAGATAGTAGACATCCACGTCCACTCCTCATTGTAGATTTGAGGTAGCTGAATGACCTGACTACCGCTTCGCACTGAAGTTGACATCTGGCATTCCACAATGGCTACCATCTGGAAGGTGGAATTGCACCTCGTGGGCACGTCGCACAGCAGTCTGTGAGTCGGCAGTTGCAAGCGCCTTTGCACTGCCCTAAGGGTGGCAACATCCGTGGTTGACTTGCGGAAATGCGCACAGATGCGCCACACCTTGGTGAGCAAGTCAGCCAAATTGGGGTCTTAAGAAACCGCTGCACCACTAGGTTGAAACGTGGGCCAGGCATGGTACATGCGTGAGGCTGCCGAGTTGCAGAGCTGCCACCAGGTTAAGCCCGTTGTCACAAACAACCATGCCTGGTTTGAGGCTCCGTGGAGCCAGGCAAAAATCTGACTGCGCCGTGATGCCCTGCAACAGCTCCTGGGCCGTGTGCCTCTTGTCGCCTAAGCTCAGCAGTTTCAACACCGGCTGTTGGCGCTTACCCACCGCACTGCTGATGCTTCGAGATGGAGGCAACGTGCTTGTGGAGGGTAATAAAGAGGAGGAGGAAGAAGAGTAGGAGAAAGAGGTGTACAACTCATGAGAGACCACAACCGAGGTAGGCCCCACAATCCTCGGGGTGGGCAGCACATGAGCGGAACCAGGGTCAGACTCTGTCCCAGCCTCCACCAAGTTGACCCAATGTGCCGTCAGGGAGATATAGTATCTCTGCCCGCCAACACTTGTCCACGTGTCCGTGGTTAGGTGGTCCTTATCGCTGACCGCATTTGTCAGGGCACGGTTGATTTTATCCGACACGTGCTGGTGTAGGGCTGGGACGGCACACCATGAAAAGTAGTGGCTGCTGGGGACAGAGTACCGAGGGAAAGCCACCGCCATGAGGTTCCTAAAAGCCTCTGTCTCCACCAGCCGATAGGGCAGCATCTACAAGCTCAGCAGTTTGCCTATGTGCACATTTAGGGTTTGTGCATGCAGGTGAGTGGGAGTGTACTTGCGCTTCCGTGCAAAGGTCTGCTGCAGGGACAGTTGAACGCTGCGCTTGGACACCTTGCTGGAGGGTGTGGAGCATAGTGGAGGTGAGGGGGGGCGTGTAGGGCAGGAGGCGCTCATGCCTGGGGCCTGGGCAGGGGGACTGACAGAGCCAGCACCTGACACAGGAGAAGGAGCAGGGGTGCGACTTGCAGTCACTGAACGGCCTTGGTTCCACTGAGTGGGGTGTTTAGCACTCATATTCCTGCGCATGCTGGTAGTGGTTAGGCTGGTAGTGGTGGCTCCCCTGCTGATCCTGGCATGGCACACCTTGCACACTACAGTCCATTGGTCATCCGCAGTTTCTTTAAAAAACCTCCAGACTTCAGAACATCTAGCCCTGGCCATAGGAGTTTGACTCCGTGAAACAGTTGCTGATCTACTCGCTCTGCCCCCTCTTCTCCCTGTGCCCACTCCTCTTCCTCTTCCAACCAGTCCTGCGGGTGAACTTGCCTCCCCCTCAGAAGCACGGTCTTCACTAGGCTTATCCACCCAGCTCAGGTCAGTAACCTCGTCCTCATCCACCAACTCCTCACTCTCCTCCTCACTTTGAGTTACATCCATGACAACAACCTCACTGTCTGACAACCGGGTCTCATCGTCATCATCAGAAACCTCTTCCAACCCCACTTGCAAGTCCCCACTCTTATCACCCACTGATTGCGTGAGCTGCATAGTTTGGGCATCAGGACAGATCGACTGCTCCGGTTGCTCTGACTCAGGGAAGGGTCCAGAAAACAGTTCCTGGGAGCATGGTGGTGGTGGTGGTGGATGGAGGGGCCAGGCTGAGCTAATGGAGCAAGGGTTCCACTCCCTTGGGTAGCGTGGGCGGACTGCGTTGAAGACTGGGTGGTGGATAAGTTACTGGACACATTATCCGCTATCTACGTGATCACCTGTTCACACTGCTGCGGTTTCAATAACGGTCTACCTTGAGACCCTGTAAGTTGGTCAAAGAAGCTAGGGAGTGAACGTCTGTGGTGTGGCACTGCTACCTCCTCAACAGGTGCTGCCGTGTCACCCTGCCCTGAACCACGGCCTCCGGCAACCACGTGACTTGGAACCCCACGCCCACGCCCTCGACCCTTACCCCTGGGGTTCACCATTTTATGGACACTGCACAGTATGGAACTGAGATAGGCCTTGCCTATGAAATACAGAAATCTGGAAAAATAGTTGTAGTAACCAATGGTTTGGTGGGGCTGTATGGTGCACTCTGGTATGGGCACCAACTGTACACACTTTCTGTCACCCCTATACAATGAGCAGTGAAGTTCTATGCAGGATGCACTACAAATCCCAGCAATACAGTGTAGTACACACTAGTTTAGGGGTGCTATCTGGTATGGGCACCAACTGTACACACTTTCTGTCACCCCTATACAATGAGCAGTGAAGTTCTATGCAGGATGCACTACAAATACCAGCAATACAATGTAGTACACCAGGACCACCAGCCTCAAAATCGAAAAGGAGTACACTGAGCACTTCTTAGGGGTGTGTATGCAACACCTAATGCCCCCTTTCTGCCAGCAGCCGGTCACCACAGGGCTGTTTGTTTGTATTGCTAGTATATACCCTGCCTACTAGAACGCTATATCCTACACTGACACTCTCCCTGACCAGCAGCAGCTCTGTCCCTGATCTCTCACAGCATGCGTCTGAAGTGAGCACTGCAGGTGCCGAGTTTTATATGGCAGGGTCATCTGATCTGGCGAACCAATCGCTGCTATCGACATGTATGGGTCCGACGTCATCGCAGGATGTACCAAAGAGTCTCCTGCATGTTTATTGGCTGAGAAATAGCGCCCAAACTTACAGGAAGCGGATGATGAGATTTCCTCGAGTATCGCGAGATGCTCGTCCGAGTAATCAGTACTATCGAGTACCAAGCTCGGACGAGCACGTTCGCTCATCTCTAGAATCTAACCTGCCGATATGTCCCTATTGCGCAGGAGACGCAGAGGAGGAAGGTATGTCTCTATGTCTCTTACCTTCTTCCTTGGCACCATTCCTGGGCAGATGTGGGCACATAAATGCAGCACTCTCTGTCCGGGGAGAGAGGGGTTACAGCTATAAAGAGATTACCTGCACAGTCCTGTCCCCTGATGTAAGCCCAGCCTGAAGTGGATCTGCTATGATTTGGAAGGTGAGGGAGACTTCCTGGGTCAGAGTACAGGGCTGTAGACCCCAATATGCAGACCATGGCCCTCCCCCACTCCCCCTCCCACCCAGTACAGGGAGCTCTTACACAAAGTTACAATTTTGAAAAACTGTGTCTTGCAAAACGCTCTCAATCCAAGTTACTCTTAAACCGAGGTACCACTGTATATGTTCATCCCATAATACCGGTACATTTTTTCCTGTAAGTTATTAGCTGAAATATCCAGTAAATCCTTCTATTCCCCACTGTGAATTATTTCCGGAATTTATTCTCCTGAGATTTTTTTATCTTTATTAAGAGCCCAGAATGTATAAAAGCAGCATCCCATTTTAGATTTAAATTTCTGTAGGAAGGAGAAGCTACAATGAGATCCTGGAGAATATCTATCCGGAAATTCACTGTATTCACTAAACCCGGAGTGTGTGGAGAATATCAACCTCATTCCGGAAAAAAAGACGGTGTATAACATGTTTCTCATTTTAAGGCTATGTTCACACATTATTTTGGTCAGTATTTCAGTCAGTATCTTTTCATCCAAAAATATTCTCTGTTGATTCACACCTGATTTTGGGCAAGAACATGAATGGAAATACCATGTGTGAACACAGCGCTATAAGGAGGATGACTTCATCAGGTCACCATGAAAACTGGGTGAGGAGAATACAGCTAATAGTTTCCTATGATCATCGAGCAATTTAGAAGAATGTAAACATCAGGAAGACATATGAAACGTTGTCATAGTGGGAGTGATATCAGCACTCAGCACAGAGGGGGTCTCAGCATTCAGCACGGAGGGGGGCTCAGCACTCAGCACAGAGGGGGGCTCAGCACTCAGCACGGAGGGGGGCTCAGCACTCAGCACGGAGGGAGGCTCAGCACTCAGCACTCAGCACGGAGGGAGTCTCAGCACAAAGGGGGTCTCAGCACTCAGCACAGAGGGGGTCTCAGCATTCAGCATGGAGGGGGACTCAGCACTCAGCACAGAGGGGGTCTCAGCATTCAGCACGGAGGGGGACTCAGCACTCAGCACGGAGGGGGTCTCAGCACTCAGCACGGAGGGGGTCTCAGCATTCAGCACGGAGGGGGACTCAGCATTCAGCACGGAGGGGGGCTCAGCACTCAGCATGGAGGGGGTCTCAGCACTCAGCATGGAGGGGGTCTCAGCACTCAGCACGGAGGGGGTCTCAGCACAAAGGGGGTCTCAGCACTCAGCACAGAGGGGGTCTCAGCATTCAGCACGGAGGGGGTCTCAGCACAAAGGGGTCTCAGCACTCAGCACAGAGGGGGTCTCAGCACTCAGCACGGAGGGAGTCTCAGCAAAAAGGGGGTCTCAGCACTCAGCACAGAGGGGGTCTCAGCATTCAGCATGGAGGGGGACTCAGCACTCAGCACAGAGGGGGTCTCAGCATTCAGCACGGAGGGGGGCTCAGCACTCAGCACGGAGGGAGGCTCAGCACTCAGCATGGAGGGGGTCTCAGCATTCAGCACGGAGGGGGACTCAGCATTCAGCACGGAGGGGGGCTCAGCACTCAGCACAGAGGGGGTCTCAGAACTCAGCACGGAGGGGGTCTCAGCACTCAGCACGGAGGGGGTCTCAGCACTCAGCACGGAGGGGGTCTCAGCACAAAGGGGGTCTCAGCACTCAGCACAGAGGGGGTCTCAGCATTCAGCACGGAGGGGGTCTCAGCACTCAGCACAGAGGGGGGCTCAGCACTCAGCACGGAGGGGGGCTCAGCACTCAGCACGGAGGGGGGTTCAGCACTCAGCACGGAGGGGGTTTCAGCACGAAGGGGGGCTCAGCACTCAGCACGGAGGGGGTTTCAGCACGAAGGGGGGCTCAGCACTCAGCACGGAGGTGGGCTCAGCACTCAGCACGGAGGGGGGCTCAGCACTCAGCACGGAGGGGGGCTCAGCACTCAGCACGGAGGGGGTTTCAGCACGAAGGGGGGCTCAGCACTCAGCACGGAGGGGGGCTCAGCACTCAGCACGGGGGGGGGGGTTTAGCACTCAGCACGGAGGGGGATCAGCACTCAGCACGGAGGGGGGCTCAGCACTCAGCACGGAGGGGGGATCAGCACTCAGCACGGAGGGGGTTTCAGCACTGTGTGTGTGATGTGTCAAAAGTTATTGTAAATTTAATCTTCATTTATAGATATATATCTACAGTATATCTACTTGCTTCATAAATAACATACTATTACATTCTATAGGCTTAACGTTAAAGGAAACATATCCTGTAATATAATAATGTAACAAAGAACACAACTATTTCCACTGACCCCGTTCCTGTTGGTAGAGGCTGTTGCATCTCCAGAAAGACAGAGACATGTCCCTAACCCCCATCGTTTGGATTTGGTTTCCAGTCATAATTATTTTACTGAACTTTAGCTCCTTGGCCCTTCTACGATCTCCTTCTTATCTCTGGTATGGACCTCCTCTAACAGTATCATGATGCCCGGATACAATCAGACCGCGGTTCTTGAGTTCACACTTTTGGGTTTCCCGGACATCCGTGCATTCTGGTTGTTTGTGTTCCTCCTTCTGCTCATAGTTTATGTGCTCACTATGCTCGGGAACGTTCTCATTATCGGATTAGTGTCCGCCACTTCTCACCTGCAGTCGCCCATGTACATCTTTCTCACTCACCTTTCCCTCTGTGATATACTGATAAGTACAAATGTTGGACCAAACACCCTAAAAGTCGTTGTTTTCTGGTAAATGTTCCATATCTGCCCGGTCATGTGACCTGCAGTTGTATTTCTTTGGTGCTTCGGCGCTCATAGAGTGTATGCTTCTGGCAGTGATGTCATATGATCGCTACTTGGCTATCTGTGACCCGATGCATTATACCTCCATCATGAACCAGAGTTTACCCCACTGTTTGGCTATGATATGTTGGGTGGTCGGTTTTCTGTTGTCAATGATCACGGAAATCCTTATACTTCGATTAGACTTTTGTGGCCCCAACATCATTGACCATTTTTTTCTGCGATCTTGCTCCTCTTCTCCAGCTTTCTTGCTCCGATACAAAAGGTGTAGAAGTCCAGGTATCTATTACAGTCATTGCTATTGGTATCATCCAGCTGTTATTTGTGATAGGGACATACATCTGCATATTCTCCTCCATTCTTCAGATCTCTTCCACCAATGACAGACAGAAGGTCTTCTCCACCTGTAGCTCCCATCTTACTGTTGTGTCTATTTATTACGGGACGCTCATAACTCTTTATCTGGCGCCATCTAGAAGATATTCTGGGAATCTTAATAAAATATTCTCCCTTCTCAACACCATTGTCACCCCGCTGTTTAACCCTATCATCTACAGCTTGCGGAATAAAGACATCAAAGCGGCTATAAGGAAATATATGTTTTCAAAGAACCTTTTAGGGAACCATTAGAGACTGAGTCCAGAACAGTAGGTTGGTTTGGAACATACCGAATGGGCTCTTTAGCTATACATCAATTGTCTGATCAGGGGAAAGGGTAAGTGTTCTAAAAAAAAATATATATATATATAAATAAATAAATAAATAAATAAATAAATAAATAAAAAATTACATGTAATAAAGAAATAGCACCAATAAAAAAACACAAAAACAAATGTAAAGTAGAATGTTTTTTTTTATTGGATATCACAGAGCAAAAAAATCTTCAATACATTTGATACAATAAGGAAACAATATGACCAATAAATATAAACATCAGTCGTCCGTACAAGAAAAAAATAATAATAAAGAAGTTTAACCCCATCTGGAGTGGAAAGTAAGGGCAATGATTTTCTGCATAAAATGCCTTAGAAAGCTAAATATAGGATCCCACCGAGCTCAACGTACATCTCATTGTGTAAGCGGCTTCTTCTGGGGGAGAAATAGGGTTTCACTCGGGATGCAGTGATAGATTCTCAGCTGGGAACATGGGTCCAACCAAAGACCCCTGCCACAGTGCCTAGCATAGGTTTCTATGAAAAACCATGTGAACAAGGCTTCACTCAATATTAAAGCGTTTTTGTTTTGTTTTTTTGCAGAAATCAATAGTCCAGGAGATTTTAAGAAACTTGAAATTGGGTTTATTAGCCGAAAAAAGCATTTTTATCATGAAAAGGTTTGAAGCTCTCCCCCCTGTCTTCATGGTTGTCTATGGAGAGTGGACGGGTGGAGGGAGATGAGGCACCAAAACAGGACAACAAAGAGTTAATTACAGCTACATCACCTGATATCTCCTCTGACAGTCAGCACTGACCTCTCTGACCTCTGAATAGGCTGTTATGAAGCTCCCCCCGTGTAATCCTTTGTTCTCTGCTCTCTGCTGCTGACTAATCTCCCTCCTCCCCCTCCCCTCTCCACAGAACAGACAGATCCAACTGATGAAAAAACAGTCGAGATTTCCTGATTCTGAGCAGTAGTTGACAGAAAGGAGGGGAGGGGTGACCCTGGAAAAGGCTTTTTACATGCAGATAATGGCAGATTTGCCTAATAAACCCAATTACAAAGTTTCTTAAAATCGCCTGGACTATTGATTTCTGCAAAAAAAATAAATAAATAAATAAATAACAACAGTGACACTTTAACCCTTATGCAATGACTTAAAGGGAATGTACCAAGACTTTTAGTGCCCCATACAGGTTTCCTAAGGGTTATTCACAGTCCCAGGACAACTGGTGATGGATGGCAGCTGAAACATAGGTACTGAGCCACTACATATGGCACAAACAAGGAAAGGGATACAAAGGCTTTAGACCATGTTCACACAACATATTTGTTTTATGACAAGGATGGCCGTTGTTGCCGATTATAGCAATGGCCGTTCTTTTAATAAAATAGGTGTTTTCCTTTGAAATCAATGAAAAACAATGCCCATTGTTCATACAGTGTATTGAACAAGGGCCGATATTCAATAAGCCTGTGCTAATAATTCACCTGTCAATTATTTCCGGCTGTTGCTTCCAAACTTTAGAAGGAAATATTTGACAGTTCACACAGCATGTGGCTGTCTTACGGCCATAGTGTGACTGAGAGTCAATGCCTAATTGATTGTCTGTCACCCCCATACAGACAGCACAATGCACTGTATTTTAATGATGTTCCTGTGGCCGATATGGCAGTATCATCCGCAGGAACATGTAAAACAATGGCTGCTGTTTTACAGTGTGTGAACTTTGTCTAACACCAAGTTTAAAGTTTAAGGAATATTGCAGCAAATCTGGTTGTCCCAGAAAAAAGGCATTACCACCAGCTTCTCTACGACCAGCTGCCCTACCATCAGCTGCCCTACCACCAGCTGCCCTACCATCAGCTGCCCTACCATCAGCTGCCCTACCACCAGCTGCCCTACCATCAGCTGCCCTACCATTAGCTGCCCTACCATCACCTGCCTTACCACCAGCTGCTCTACCATCAGCTGTCCTATCACCAGCTGCCCTATCACCAGTTGCCCTATTACCAGTTGTCCTACCACCAGCTGCCCTACCACCAGCTGCCCTATTACCAGTTGCCCTACCATCAGCTGTCCTATCACTAGCTGCCCTATTACCAGTTGCCCTATTACCAGTTGTCCTACCACCAGCTGTCCTACCACCAGTTGCCCTACCACCAGCTCAGCACTCAGCACTCAGCACTCAGCACGGAGGGGGTCTCAGCACAAAGGGGGTCTCAGCACTCAGCACAGAGGGGGTCTCAGCATTCAGCACGGAGGGGGTCTCAGCACGGAGGGGGTCTCAGCACTCAGCACGGAGGGGGTCTCAGCACAAAGGGGGTCTCAGCACTCAGCACAGAGGGGATCTCAGCATTCAGCACGGAGGGGGTCTCAGCACGGAGGGGGTCTCAGCACTCAGCACAGAGGGGGGCTCAGCACTCAGCACGGAGGGGGGCTCAGCACTCAGCACGGAGGGGGGTTCAGCACTCAGCACGGAGGGGGTTTCAGCACGAAGGGGGGCTCAGCACTCAGCACGGAGGGGGTTTCAGCACGAAGGGGGGCTCAGCACTCAGCACGGAGGTGGGCTCAGCACTCAGCACGGAGGGGGGCTCAGCACTCAGCACGGAGGGGGGCTCAGCACTCAGCACGGAGGGGGGCTCAGCACTCAGCACGGAGGGGGTTTCAGCACGAAGGGGGGCTCAGCACTCAGCACGGAGGGGGGCTCAGCACTCAGCACGGAGGGGGTCTCAGCACTCAGCACGGAGGGGGGCTCAGCACTCAGCACGGAGGGGGACTCAGCACTCAGCACGGAGGGGGTTTCAGCACGAAGGGGGGCTCAGCACTCAGCACGGAGGGGGGCTCAGCACTCAGCACGGGGGGGGGGGGGTTAGCACTCAGCACGGAGGGGGGATCAGCACTCAGCACGGAGGGGGGCTCAGCACTCAGCACGGAGGGGGGATCAGCACTCAGCACGGAGGGGGTTTCAGCACTGTGTGTGTGATGTGTCAAAAGTTATTGTAAATTTAATCTTCATTTATAGATATATATCTACAGTATATCTACTTGCTTCATAAATAACATACTATTACATTCTATAGGCTTAACGTTAAAGGAAACATATCCTGTAATATAATAATGTAACAAAGAACACAACTATTTCCACTGACCCCGTTCCTGTTGGTAGAGGCTGTTGCATCTCCAGAAAGACAGAGACATGTCCCTAACCCCCATCGTTTGGATTTGGTTTCCAGTCATAATTATTTTACTGAACTTTAGCTCCTTGGCCCTTCTACGATCTCCTTCTTATCTCTGGTATGGACCTCCTCTAACAGTATCATGATGCCCGGATACAATCAGACCGCGGTTCTTGAGTTCACACTTTTGGGTTTCCCGGACATCCGTGCATTCTGGTTGTTTGTGTTCCTCCTTCTGCTCATAGTTTATGTGCTCACTATGCTCGGGAACGTTCTCATTATCGGATTAGTGTCCGCCACTTCTCACCTGCAGTCGCCCATGTACATCTTTCTCACTCACCTTTCCCTCTGTGATATACTGATAAGTACAAATGTTGGACCAAACACCCTAAAAGTCGTTGTTTTCTGGTAAATGTTCCATATCTGCCCGGTCATGTGACCTGCAGTTGTATTTCTTTGGTGCTTCGGCGCTCATAGAGTGTATGCTTCTGGCAGTGATGTCATATGATCGCTACTTGGCTATCTGTGACCCGATGCATTATACCTCCATCATGAACCAGAGTTTACCCCACTGTTTGGCTATGATATGTTGGGTGGTCGGTTTTCTGTTGTCAATGATCACGGAAATCCTTATACTTCGATTAGACTTTTGTGGCCCCAACATCATTGACCATTTTTTCTGCGATCTTGCTCCTCTTCTCCAGCTTTCTTGCTCCGATACAAAAGGTGTAGAAGTCCAGGTATCTATTACAGTCATTGCTATTGGTATCATCCAGCTGTTATTTGTGATAGGGACATACATCTGCATATTCTCCTCCATTCTTCAGATCTCTTCCACCAATGACAGACAGAAGGTCTTCTCCACCTGTAGCTCCCATCTTACTGTTGTGTCTATTTATTACGGGACGCTCATTACTCTTTATCTGGCGCCATCTAGAAGATATTCTGGGAATCTGAATAAAATATTCTCCCTTCTCAACACCATTGCCACCCCGCTGTGTAACCCTATCATCTACAGCTTACGGAATAAAGACATCAAAGCGGCTATAAGGAAATATATGTTTCCAAAGAACCTTTTAGGGAACCATTAGAGACTGAGTCCAGAACAGTAGGTTGGTTTGGAACATACCGAATGGGCTCTTTAGCTATACATCAATTGTCTGATCAAGGTAAAGGGTAAGTGTTCTAAAAAAAAATATATATAAATAAAATAAAATAAATTACATGTAATAAAGAAATAGCACCAATAAAAAAAACAAAAAACAAATGTAAAGTAGAATGTTTTTTTTATTGGATATCACAGAGAAAAAATCTTCAATACATTTGATACAATAAGGAAACAATATGACCAATAAATATAAACATCAGTCGTCCGTACAAGAAAAAAATAATAATAAAGAAGTTTAACCCCATGTGGAGTGGAAAGTAAAGGCAATGATTTTCTGCATAAAATGCCTTAGAAAGCTAAATATAGGATCCCACCGAGCTCAACGTACATCTCATTGTGTAAGCGGCTTCTTCTGGGGGAGAAATAGGGTTTCACTCGGGATGCAGTGATAGATTCTCAGCTGGGAACATGGGTCCAACCAAAGACCCCTGCCACAGTGCCTAGCATAGGTTTCTATGAAAAACCATGTGAACAAGGCTTCACTCAATATTAAAGCGTTTTTGTTTTGTTTTTTTGCAGAAATCAATAGTCCAGGAGATTTTAAGAAACTTGAAATTGGGTTTATTAGCCGAAAAAAGCATTTTTATCATGAAAAGGTTTGAAGCTCTCCCCCCTGTCTTCATGGTTGTCTATGGAGAGTGGACGGGTGGAGGGAGATGAGGCACCAAAACAGGACAGCAAAGAGTTAATTACAGCTACATCACCTGATATCTCCTCTGACAGTCAGCACTGACCTCTCTGACCTCTGAATAGGCTGTTATGAAGCTCCCCCCGTGTAATCCTTTGTTCTCTGCTCTCTGCTGCTGACTAATCTCCCTCCTCCCCCTCCCCTCTCCACAGAACAGACAGATCCAACTGATGAAAAAACAGTCGAGATTTCCTGATTCTGAGCAGTAGTTGACAGAAAGGAGGGGAGGGGTGACCCTGGAAAAGGCTTTTTACATGCAGATAATGGCAGATTTGCCTAATAAACCCAATTACAAAGTTTCTTAAAATCGCCTGGACTATTGATTTCTGCAAAAAAATAAATAAATAAATAAATAACAACAGTGACACTTTAACCCTTATGCAATGACTTAAAGGGAATGTACCAAGACTTTTAGTGCCCCATACAGGTTTCCTAAGGGTTATTCACAGTCCCAGGACAACTGGTGATGGATGGCAGCTGAAACATAGGTACTGAGCCACTACATATGGCACAAACAAGGAAAGGGATACAAAGGCTTTAGACCATGTTCACACAACATATTTGTTTTATGACAAGGATGGCCGTTGTTGCCGATTATAGCAATGGCCGTTCTTTTAATAAAATAGGTGTTTCCTTTGAAATCAATGAAAAACAATGCCCATTGTTCATACAGTGTATTGAACAAGGGCCGATATTCAATAAGCCTGTGCTAATAATTCACCTGTCAATTATTTCCGGCTGTTGCTTCCAAACTTTAGAAGGAAATATTTGACAGTTCACACAGCATGTGGCTGTCTTACGGCCATAGTGTGACTGAGAGTCAATGCCTAATTGATTGTCTGTCACCCCCATACAGACAGCACAATGCACTGTATTTTAATGATGTTCCTGTGGCCGATATGGCAGTATCATCCGCAGGAACATGTAAAACAATGGCTGCTGTTTTACAGTGTGTGAACTTTGTCTAACACCAAGTTTAAAGTTTAAGGAATATTGCAGCAAATCTGGTTGTCCCAGAAAAAAGGCATTACCACCAGCTTCTCTACGACCAGCTGCCCTACCATCAGCTGCCCTACCACCAGCTGCCCTACCATCAGCTGCCCTACCATCAGCTGCCCTACCACCAGCTGCCCTACCATCAGCTGCCCTACCATTAGCTGCCCTACCATCACCTGCCTTACCACCAGCTGCTCTACCATCAGCTGTCCTATCACCAGCTGCCCTATCACCAGTTGCCCTATTACCAGTTGTCCTACCACCAGCTGCCCTACCACCAGCTGCCCTATTACCAGTTGCCCTACCATCAGCTGTCCTATCACTAGCTGCCCTATTACCAGTTGCCCTATTACCAGTTGTCCTACCACCAGCTGTCCTACCACCAGTTGCCCTACCACCAGCTCAGCACTCAGCACTCAGCACTCAGCACGGAGGGGGTCTCAGCACAAAGGGGGTCTCAGCACTCAGCACAGAGGGGGTCTCAGCATTCAGCACGGAGGGGGTCTCAGCACGGAGGGGGTCTCAGCACTCAGCACGGAGGGGGTCTCAGCACAAAGGGGGTCTCAGCACTCAGCACAGAGGGGATCTCAGCATTCAGCACGGAGGGGGTCTCAGCACGGAGGGGGTCTCAGCACTCAGCACAGAGGGGGGCTCAGCACTCAGCACGGAGGGGGGCTCAGCACTCAGCACGGAGGGGGGTTCAGCACTCAGCACGGAGGGGGTTTCAGCACGAAGGGGGGCTCAGCACTCAGCACGGAGGGGGTTTCAGCACGAAGGGGGGCTCAGCACTCAGCACGGAGGTGGGCTCAGCACTCAGCACGGAGGGGGGCTCAGCACTCAGCACGGAGGGGGGCTCAGCACTCAGCACGGAGGGGGGCTCAGCACTCAGCACGGAGGGGGTTTCAGCACGAAGGGGGGCTCAGCACTCAGCACGGAGGGGGGCTCAGCACTCAGCACGGAGGGGGTCTCAGCACTCAGCACGGAGGGGGGCTCAGCACTCAGCACGGAGGGGGACTCAGCACTCAGCACGGGGGGGGGGGGGGGTTAGCACTCAGCACGGAGGGGGGATCAGCACTCAGCACGGAGGGGGGCTCAGCACTCAGCACGGAGGGGGGATCAGCACTCAGCACGGAGGGGGTTTCAGCACTGTGTGTGTGATGTGTCAAAAGTTATTGTAAATTTAATCTTCATTTATAGATATATATCTACAGTATATCTACTTGCTTCATAAATAACATACTATTACATTCTATAGGCTTAACGTTAAAGGAAACATATCCTGTAATATAATAATGTAACAAAGAACACAACTATTTCCACTGACCCCGTTCCTGTTGGTAGAGGCTGTTGCATCTCCAGAAAGACAGAGACATGTCCCTAACCCCCATCGTTTGGATTTGGTTTCCAGTCATAATTATTTTACTGAACTTTAGCTCCTTGGCCCTTCTACGATCTCCTTCTTATCTCTGGTATGGACCTCCTCTAACAGTATCATGATGCCCGGATACAATCAGACCGCGGTTCTTGAGTTCACACTTTTGGGTTTCCCGGACATCCGTGCATTCTGGTTGTTTGTGTTCCTCCTTCTGCTCATAGTTTATGTGCTCACTATGCTCGGGAACGTTCTCATTATCGGATTAGTGTCCGCCACTTCTCACCTGCAGTCGCCCATGTACATCTTTCTCACTCACCTTTCCCTCTGTGATATACTGATAAGTACAAATGTTGGACCAAACACCCTAAAAGTCGTTGTTTCTGGTAAATGTTCCATATCTGCCCGGTCATGTGACCTGCAGTTGTATTTCTTTGGTGCTTCGGCGCTCATAGAGTGTATGCTTCTGGCAGTGATGTCATATGATCGCTACTTGGCTATCTGTGACCCGATGCATTATACCGCCATCATGAACCAGAGTTTACCCCACTGTTTGGCTATGATATGTTGGGTGGTCGGTTTTCTGTTGTCAATGATCACAGAAATCCTTATACTTCGATTAGACTTTTGTGGCCCCAACATCATTGACCATTTTTTCTGCGATCTTGCTCCTCTTCTCCAGCTTTCTTGCTCCGATACAAAAGGTGTAGAAGTCCAGGTATCTATTACAGTCATTGCTATTGGTATCATCCAGCTGTTATTTGTGATAGGGACATACATCTGCATATTCTCCTCCATTCTTCAGATCTCTTCCACCAATGACAGACAGAAGGTCTTCTCCACCTGTAGCTCCCATCTTACTGTTGTGTCTATTTATTACGGGACGCTCATAACTCTTTATCTGGCGCCATCTAGAAGATATTCTGGGAATCTGAATAAAATATTCTCCCTTCTCAACACCATTGCCACCCCGCTGTGTAACCCTATCATCTACAGCTTACGGAATAAAGACATCAAAGCGGCTATAAGGAAATATATGTTTCCAAAGAACCTTTTAGGGAACCATTAGAGACTGAGTCCAGAACAGTAGGTTGGTTTGGAACATACCAAATGGGCTCTTTAGCTATACATCAATTGTCTGATCAAGGTAAAGGGTAAGTGTTCTAAAAAAAAATATATATAAATAAAATAAAATAAATTACATGTAATAAAGAAATAGCACCAATAAAAAAAACAAAAAACAAATGTAAAGTAGAATGTTTTTTTTATTGGATATCACAGAGAAAAAATCTTCAATACATTTGATACAATAAGGAAACAATATGACCAATAAATATAAACATCAGTCGTCCGTACAAGAAAAAAATAATAATAAAGAAGTTTAACCCCATGTGGAGTGGAAAGTAAAGGCAATGATTTTCTGCATAAAATGCCTTAGAAAGCTAAATATAGGATCCCACCGAGCTCAACGTACATCTCATTGTGTAAGCGGCTTCTTCTGGGGGAGAAATAGGGTTTCACTCGGGATGCAGTGATAGATTCTCAGCTGGGAACATGGGTCCAACCAAAGACCCCTGCCACAGTGCCTAGCATAGGTTTCTATGAAAAACCATGTGACCAAGGCTTCACTCAATATTAAAGCGTTTTTTTTTGTTGTTTTTTTGCAGAAATCAATAGTCCAGGAGATTTTAAGAAACTTGAAATTGGGTTTATTAGCCGAAAAAAGCATTTTTATCATGAAAAGGTTTGAAGCTCTCCCCCTGTCTTCATGGTTGTCTATGGAGAGTGGACGGGTGAATGGAGATGAGGCATCAAAACAGGACAACAAAGAGTTAATTACAGCTACATCACCTGATATCTCCTCTGACAGTCAGCACTGACCTCTCTGACCTCTGAATAGGCTGTTATGAAGCTCCCCCCGTGTAATCCTTTGTTCTCTGCTCTCTGCTGCCGACTAATCTCCCTCCTCCCCCTCCCCTCTCCATAGAACAGACAGATCCGACTGATGAAAAAACAGTCGAGATTTCCTGATTCTGAGCAGTAGTTGACAGAAAGGAGGGGAGGGGTGACCCTGGAAAAGGCTTTTTACATGCAGATAATGGCAGATTTGCCTAATAAACCCAATTACAAAGTTTCTTAAAATCGCCTGGACTATTGATTTCTGCAAAAAAATAAATAAATAACAACAGTGACACTTTAACCCTTATGCAATGACTTAAAGGGAATGTACCAAGACTTTTAGTGCCCCATACAGGTTTCCTAAGGGTTATTCACAGTCCCAGGACAACTGGTGATGGATGGCAGCTGAAACATAGGTACTGAGCCACTACATATGGCACAAACAAGGAAAGGGATACAAAGGCTTTAGACGATGTTCACACAACATATTTGTTTTATGACAAGGATGGCCGTTGTTGCCGATTATAGCAATGGCCGTTCTTTTAATAAAATAGGTGTTTCCTTTGAAATCAATGAAAAACAATGCCCATTGTTCATACAGTGTATTGAACAAGGGCCGATATTCAATAAGCCTGTGCTAATAATTCACCTGTCAATTATTTCCGGCTGTTGCTTCCAAACTTTAGAAGGAAATATTTGACAGTTCACACAGCATGTGGCTGTCTTACGGCCATAGTGTGACTGAGAGTCAATGCCTAATTGATTGTCTGTCACCCCCATACAGACAGCACAATGCACTGTATTTTAATGATGTTCCTGTGGCCGATATGGCAGTGTCATCCGCAGGAACATGTAAAACAATGGCTGCTGTTTTACAGTGTGTGAACTTTGTCTAACGCCAAGTTTAAAGTTTAAGGAATATTGCAGCAAATCTGGTTGTCCCAGAAAAAAGGCATTACCACCAGCTTCTCTACCACTAGCTGCCCTACCATCAGCTGCCCTACCACCAGCTGCCCTACCATCAGCTGCCCTACCATCAGCTGCCCTACCACCAGCTGCCCTACCATCAGCTGCCCTACCATCAGCTGCCCTACCACCAGCTGCCCTACCATCAGCTGCCTTACCACCAGCTGCTCTACCTTCAGCTGTCCTATCACCAGCTGCCCTATCACCAGTTGCCCTATTATCAGTTGTCCTACCACCAGCTGCCCTACCACCAGCTGCCCTATTACCAGTTGCCCTACCATCAGCTGTCCTATCACCAGCTGCCCTATTACCAGTTGCCCTATTACCAGTTGTCCTACCACCAGCTGTCCTACCACCAGTTGCCCTACCACCAGCTGCCCTATTACCAGTTACCCTACCACCAGCTGCCCTATAACCAGCTGCCCTACCACCAGCTGCCCTATTACCAGTTGTCCTACCACCAGCTGCCCTATTACCAGCTGCCCTACCACCAGCTGCCCTATTACCACCTGCCCTATTACCAGCTGCCCTACCACCAGCTGCCCTGTCACCAGCTGCCCTATTACCAGTTGCCCTACCATCAGCTGTCCTATCACCAGCTGCCCTATTACCAGTTGCCCTATTACCAGTTGTCCTACCACCAGCTGTCCTACCACCAGTTGCCCTACCACCAGCTGCCCTATTACCAGTTGCCCTACCACCAGCTGCCCTACAACCAGCTGCCCTACCACCAGCTGCCCTATTACCAGTTGTCCTACCACCAGCTGCCCTATTACCAGCTGCCCTACCACCAGCTGCCCTATTACCACCTGCCCTATTACCAGCTGCCCTATTACCACCTGCCCTATTACCAGCTGCCCTACCACCAGCTGCCCTATTACCACCTGCCCTATTACCAGCTGCCCTACCACCAGCTGCCCTGTCACCAGCTGCCCTATTACCAGTTGTCCTACCACCAGCTGCCCTACCACCAGCTGCCCTTTCACCAGCTGCCCTATTACCAGTTGTCCTACCACCAGCTGCCCTACCATCAGTTGATCAATAACCCTTAAGTGACTGGAAAAGACCTTCAGTAAGATTTAGTGACAATGAACACAGAGGTTTTCATAGTTTTTTTTTTTTTTATCCAATCTTTTTCTTAAATTGGAGATTTATAAAAAATGATTTGTGTATAAAACAAGAAATAACAGTTCGCCAACATGGTGAGAATAGGTATAGTGGTAAATAAGGAAGTATGGGGGGGGGGGGTACTCCTCAAATATCATAAATATTAGCATAATGTCTCCTCAAGAGTCCAAGCAAAAAGGAGGTAGAAATACCCTATGTTCAAATGCATGTGTCTCTGTATTAGCTCCACCATGAGATGAGGAAGTAAAGAGTCCAATGTTGGTGTGGCTCATGTCGGATGATGAAAGGTCAGTCAGCAATCTTCTGTCAGAATCAATGGAGCCACGTCACAGAGTGGAGGGCAGAATGCCACATTGGGGGTGGGTGGGTCTGCCTCCAGTGGTTCAGGCCGGGCCAGTTACCGGGAAGGACCCCAGCACCAGTTGGTGCCGGTGACAGTCTATTGATGTAAAAATCTTAAAGCAATGTACCTGATGGTACATTCACTTTAAAGGGATTTCTTGCTTTTCTTGTTAAAGGAAATCTCTATAAAAGTCATGAAGCTCTTGGCATACCATTTGCAAATAGTGTGTTCTAAGAGTCTGCTCTGTGGAGCAATAAAACAAAACTGAAACCTTTTGTCTTATGGCTTTTCTACCTCCTCCACCCCTGATAATCTATGACGTGAGGATTTAAGGAAGTATTTTTAATTCCTAGAAGAAAGCGTTTGACCTCCCAAAAGGACAATTAAGCCAAACCTACCTCAACGTTCTACAAGGCTTGGTTCCAGAAAAGATTCTCGAGTGGTTGTCAGTCACATGACTTAAACCCTACAGAAAATCTTTAATGGAATGGAATGGAATCTAATGAAGGTGGTTGAAACCAAAGAATATTAGTGAACTAGAGGCCATTGTCTATGAGAAAGGGGCCAAGATTCCTCAGAAATTCTGGTGATGGATTAGGAATCATATCTGGTCAGAACAGCAAAAGGAGCTGAAGTATTAGATCGCTTGCCAAGAGGGGGTAGGGATGACTCTGAGACTGTATTGGTCAAAGAAAAGGGATATTTGGTAGTAACTTTGGAAAACTTGTGTTAAGAAATGTTTACCGAGGGGCATTAGCAGGGTCATGATAAACATTTTCCCCACCTCCCCTCTTACCAGGCAGCTCTGAGCCTTATAATCTGCTGGTTCTGAACCACAGAGTGACATACCACTTACCACTGGGATCTGTGTGTAGAGCAGAAATGACCTTCTCTATGTAAATCTATGTGGGTCAAAGGGGTATTAATTCTCCTTAAAGGGAACCAATCAACCCAATTGGGCTGATATGGTTCCCTGAAGCTCTGTATACAGCTCCTGTAGCACCCGCGGCACATAGAGCTCTGTTATTGGCCTCTCTGCCTGTCAATCATCCCCTCCGAGCGCACTGACAGGCAGAGAGCGGTGACTAGATAGGGGCGGGGACCCAGATGACTACTTCCTCACCAAACAATATTTTTAAGGAACAGTATGGATCATCTTCAGCAGACGGACTAGCACCCATGTTATGTGTGGTACAGAAATTGTTTTTCTTGATGTACGTCTAAAAGGCAATAACAACAATATAGAAGTTTTTTCCATACCGTAAAGAGTGTGCAGGTAACAGTATCCTGCTGGCCACATCATGCCATCCACCTCATGTAATACATAATATCCCATATGGAGAATGTTTGCGTTTAAAACGTAATTGTAGTAATGAGAAAGTGTATAGTGAAGACCTTGTGGTGCTCCAGGAAAGATTTAGAGAATGACTTTTTCCACAGCATAGCATCACTAATGCAATAGAAAAAATGTCTACAGTAAATAGAGATGATTTATTACTGGATAAAAAAGAAAACATTAAGAGACAAAATAATAACCATATAATAATAATAATAATAATAATAAATAGTCGCCAATATAATTGTATAAAAAAAGATAATAAATAAACATCTACCAATATTATGGCAGGATGAGAAATTATATAACGTAACCAAAATGGGAGTAAGGGTTGTATCTAAAAGAACCCCCACTTTGGGTTCGTCATTGTCTCTCTATATATTGTAACAAAAGTAATGAGAAAGATGGGGCATGGTTAGAGACCAAAGGTTCATATAAATGTGGCCATCAGAGATGCATAACTTGCACACATATGGTTAAAAATAAAGAATTCAAATCATGTGCCAACGGGAGTGTATATAAAGTTAATAGTTACATAAATTGCAATACATGGCATGTAGTGTACCTAGCTACTTGTGAAGATTGCCACATACAATATGCGGGTTGCACTACGAATACTTTGAAAACCCGAATTCGAAGACATATTTCTGATAGCAAAGGACAAATGTTCAATATCTCATCACTTTCTAGACATTTCAGAGATGTGCATGGCGTGAAGTTAAATCCCTTAGAGTGATGGGTATTGAAAAGTCCGACAATCTAAGAGAGGTGGTTGTCATAAGAGATTTTTACTTAATAGAGAATCCTTTTGGATATTTAGAATGGCCACAAGGATACCGCAAGGGTTAAATTGTAGACATAACCTAATTCTCACTTATTAATGGATCATGCGGTTTCTGTGCGATTTTTGTTTCCTTCTTTTTTTTTTTTTTTTTTTTTTTCGTTTTTTCTAAACTATGAAAGTTATAAGTAAATTCCGGGAATATGATTTAATTGCTATTAATGTCTCCAGTACTCTATGGATACATCTATCAAATTATTTAATGTTCTATGTATTTTCTGTAGAGGATGTCAGTCTGTTTTTGTTCCAACCTGTGCTTTTTAATCATGTGTTTGTAATTTGATTTTAGCCCCTTAACGACATCTGGCGTAAATGTACGCCCCCGCTGCATGGGCTTTAACGCAAACGGGCGTACATTTACGCCCGATGTTTCCCCGATCGCTGTGTGTACACACAATGCGATCGGGGAAGATGGCCTGCTATGATGTATAGCACACCATCTAGGCTTGTCAGCACGGGGGGGTGATTACCCCCCCCTCCCCCGTGCCGATGATCGCTGCTATAGGCTGATCAATACAGATCAGCCGATAGCAGCTGAAAACAGCTTTCCGGGTCATCGGTGACCCGGAAAGCAATGGCCATTGGTGCTGTCCGAGACAGCACCAAAGTGTCCCCCCAAAAGATGGTGCCGGTGCCACCCCCACGATCACCGTGATGGGCCGGGTTCTGCCCCCCTTAGATAGGTAGCTGAGGGGTGCAGAACAGGTGTGTATAGTGTAGGTACACTATACTCACCTGATCCCGGCGTCCGGAGCGAAAATCGGCAGTCCCGCAGCGTCCTCTTCTCCCCATCGTCTTAATTCGGCTCTCTTTGGAAATTCGGCTTCTAACTTTGGAAATCTTCGGGTCCCCCCGTCGTCTAACTTTGGAAATCTTCGGCAGCTTCGCTCTACTGCCCCCTAGCGGCTGATCAGTGTATATTATGCACTGATCAGTTGCTTTAGGTTAAAAAAAAGTTGTTGTTTTTTTCAATTTTTTTTTTTTACTTTTTATGCGCCCTAATGCCGCTGAGTGCTGATCAGCGGCGCACTTGCCGCTGATCAGCAACTCCTCCTTTTTGGTGTAGGGGCTTTTTCCCCCCTATATCCTACCGCCACTGGCTGCTGATAAGTGCCGCACATAAGTGCGGCATTTATCAGCAACTCCTTTCTTGGCGAAGGTATGTTTTTTCTTACTGTAAAAAAAAAACGTAAAAAACACTACATCAAATAAAATTTTACACTACACTAGATTACACATTTACATACCCCATATACCAATCCCCATATAATAATGGCCTCCAGGGTGTTTTCATCGGCGGAGGCATACGCTATTATTGCCTCCGACACCGAAACAGCCAGTGAGGATGAATAGCGTAGCATATGCTGCCCCCCAGACACGTCTTTTCCGCCAGTATCTTCCCAATAAGAGATGACGGTATGGCGTGAAATTCTACAAACTCTGTGAGAGAACCTCAGGGTACACTTACAGATGGGGGCTCGATTCACACGTAGTAATAGTGCGTCCGTATGTACGGATGTAATAGTGCGGCCGTATATTTGATGTTTCGTGTGTATGCTGGGAAGTATAGGATATGCGGCTGCACAGTGCACACTCCGTATGAGTTTCTGGCCTGATTGTATCCGGGTCCGTAAAAAATGAGCAAGACCATTATTTCCGGGCCGAAATGGTCCAAGTCGACCGTAGGAAGTAACATTCGGGCCTGCCGGAACCTCTGATTACTGCCGGATCAATCTGGATTCTCATTAGAATAATTCATCAATGCGTAACGCCCCTTCAGTTTAAAAGGCCCAAGTGAATGGGCTTCAATAGGTGACCATCCTTTTAGGTGTCCCGATCTGGAGCGATGGCACGGCGAGCGGAGCATGGTGGTGCTGGTCGTGGGCGACGTGGTTCCTGGCAGCGGGACATTGATGTTCCACGCCTGATCGCAGAGGTAAGTTTGATCGAAGAATTACACTCATCTTTCTAGAATGGTTTTACTTCGAAAATCGGATGTGTAGTCTCTTTCTGTGTATCTATTTATCCCTCTCTCTCTATCTATATATCTATGTTCATATATGTCTAATAATATGTAATGTATGCGAACCCAAATACATATCTCTGTTTATATATTTATGTGATGTGTTAAAATGTTTTACTTGGACTTAGAAATGCACATGGTCGTCTCGGCCAACCAAAACGCACCTAAGCCACATGTAACACACATATGAATGTCAACACTGTTAGTGGTCTTAAATATAATCGTTTTAGTCATGCGACACGGGCGTGGGAATGTGGCCTGCAAAAAACCACAAAGTATCGTCATGTGTTTCCTTATCTGCTATAGTATTAATTTCTAGTGCAGTTCCCATATCAAACCACTACTTACATATGTCGAATTTAGTATCCCTATTGAGTGTAGGGTTGTTGTATTTCTTACATGTATCAATTGTATTTAATAACAGTGACATGTGTACAAATGTAGACAATTTTTCTGCACAAATCAGTATAGTGCGTTTTTGATGCGTTTTTTGTGTGATATAGTGCATGTGAATCTGAGTAAGCGTGCGCACTACACCGTACACAGTATAGTCAAGTAATGTTTGTGGAATATTTAGCAAATCGAGTCGAGCAAGGTTGCGTTTTTGATGCGTTTTTTGTGTGATATAGTGCATGTGAATCTGAGTAAGCGTGCGCACTACACAGTACACAGTATAGTCAAGTAATGTTTGTGGAATATTTAGCAAATCGAGTCGAGCAAGGTTGCGTTTTTGATGCGTTTTTTGTGTGATATAGTGCATGTGAATCTGAGTAAGCGTGCGCACTACACAGTACACAGTATAGTCAAGTAATGTTTGTGGAATATTTAGCAAATCGAGTCGAGCAAGGTTGCGTTTTTGATGCGTTTTTTGTGTGATATAGTGCATGTGAATCTGAGTAAGCGTGCGCACTACACAGTACACAGTATAGTCAAGTAATGTTTGTGGAATATTTAGCAAATCGAGTCGAGCAAGGTTGCGTTTTTGATGCGTTTTTTGTGTGATATAGTGCATGTGAATCTGAGTAAGCGTGCGCACTACACAGTACACAGTATAGTCAAGTAATGTTTGTGGAATATTTAGCAAATCGAGTCGAGCAAGGTTGCGTTTTTGATGCGTTTTTTGTGTGATATAGTGCATGTGAATCTGAGTAAGCGTGCGCACTACACAGTACACAGTATAGTCAAGTAATGTTTGTGGAATATTTAGCAAATCGAGTCTAGCAAGGTTGCGTTTTTGATGCGTTTTTTGTGTGATATAGTGCATGTGAATCTGAGTAAGCGTGCGCACTACACAGTACACAGTATAGTCAAGTAATGTTTGTGGAATATTTAGCAAATCGAGTCGAGCAAGGTTGCGTTTTTGATGCGTTTTTCATGTAGCTCGTTTTTGCACGTAGTTTCATGTTATTGTGTGCTCCTCCCAGAATGTTCGACCTAATGCTATACCTAACCTTACATGTATTTAATTATTAAAATATATTTTTCACTCTATATCAGCGACTGTTTAATACATAAATGTTGACCATAGTTATTACAAAATGTCGAGATCTCTAACCATAGTCGTTGTGACATGTTTTCTCCACACACTAAGATAACAAAACACCACACACACACCAGAACAAACACCGCAGCAGTGAAATAGTTAGCTTCACTCGTTTGCACATGTGTTCATGTATTTTCTAAACAATGTGGATTTTCTCTTTCATCAGGTGTGAATGCAAAGCTGGCATTGATCTGGTCTTGTGGCCTACTAATTAGTGCTAGTTAAGATACAAAGCCTTTCCTAAATTCAATCATTAGACACCAATCTTGGTATGTTTTCAGAAGTGTGTTCAAAGAGTTCTGGCATTCCTTGGTTTAGTGAGTCTTGGCTCAGTGGTTATTAGGTTGTGTTCCTTAGATTACACAGGTGGTCTGTTGGAATCCCAACACCACTCTATGTAATGTCATAATGGAAAACATGTTCTTATTCTAATCGATGTAGACACACAGAGAGGTGAAGTCAGATGGAGATGTCTAGTGATTTCTGTCTTTCTATATAATTTTTCAGGTGCGGTCCCGTCCCCATTTGTGGGACTTGACTGTGCGTGGCTACCACGACCGCGTCCTGCGTCGCGAGACGTGGGAGACGATAGCGGCTGTGGTAGTCCCACAGTGGGGCGATGTGACGGACAGCGAGCAGCTGCGGATGGGTATGTCGTGTTGTCAAATAATGTATGACATAAAATTGTGAGAACAATGTCCGATATTTCTACCAAGACCTCGAAATATATATCAATTATTAAAATCTATCTATTTCTAATAAATCTTTGCTTTTGTCAGTCCGAGCAGTGGAGACACGCTGGTCTAGTGTCCGGGACCAGTACCAACGGGCGATACGCACGGAGGAGAGGGGTGGGGAGCCGATCTCCATGCGCTATGCGCCTTTGTTGGATTTTATCCCGAGCCGCAGTCAACGGCAGTAAGTATATTTTTCTTATTCCATAATGTATATAGTATCATATAGTGTACAATATGTAATACATGAGATAAAATGTTATATGGGAGTAATGAATTTTAATTCTGCCTTTGGTTGTTCAGCAGAACCTGGTCCATACTCACTAGCAGATAATCTCATCCGATTTCACCAATCTGCCTCTTTATGTATATGTTTTATAGGAATGTGCAGACAATTATCTTTAATGTATCCCGATAATTTGACAACATACACTATTGCCATTCTTTATAAGGCCCTAGTTGTGTCATGTTTGTTAGCCTTCATGCTGGTGTATGTGACTGTCCAGAGAGGGTTAATGTATCCTGACCAATCACAATAGTCCCCTTTGCTCACACTCAACCAAATGCTTACACACCACTCTGACTCGTGCTTCAACATCCTGTCATTTCTCTAAAATATGTTAGTTTCTGTCATGGCGCTAGAACAACATCTCGTGATTTTTGCAGATCACGGTCACTCCCTCAGTTGTTTAGCGTGTGCTGTAGGTGGCAGAGCCAGTAAGCATGGTGAATGAAATGCCTGTTTCTATGCAGCGGATAATGTTTTTTGTGTCCTACAGTACTAAGCAGTCCGAGAGCTGTTCTCCGGCCCACACTATTCACTTCCTTTATACTCAATGCTGAGCGGCCTGCTGCTCTGTCACTGTCTCAGTGTGGCCTGCGGGGATCTATGACAGGTACACAGGCCTCTTACTGGCCGCTTGTGTATCTGGTCACATGACTAACTCAGGCCCCTCTCCCTGCTGGGCCACATTAAAAAACATTTGTTGTTGTGTTGTCACCAGAATGGTTCCATGCCCACAACATGCCCTGAAGATGAGAGCATTGTTTACACACTCAGAAAGGGGAACATTTTGGGCAAATGTTTTTTGGTTTAAGTTTATTAGAAAACACTAATGTGAATGAGTTAATATAGTTGTATGTCCTAACATAGGATGCTCATAGTACTACATAATGTCTTCGTGTTACCAAAACACACATTTCGACATACTGTATGTTATCAAAACTTAAACATTCGATATATGAAGTACCTTTATGAATGTGTCCATATTAGCTAACCTTTCTGTCTCTCCACAGAACCAGTGGCAATTTCTCAGACCCACCGGGAGGACAGGATGCTGCTGGTTCTGATGTTGCAGCATCACAGCAGGAGGGGGATTGTGCCACGCCACCGCCATCACAGGAGCCTGGCAGTCCTACTCTTTCTGAGGGCACGGAGCCGATGCCAGGACCTTCTGGCTCGACTTCCATGCACGAAGAGGAGGAGGCTGCAGCACCATCAACATCTGGTGCAGGTCCTAGTGGTGTGCCCCTGGCAGCTCGGCCACGTCAGCCACTCACGAGGCCCACTACTACCACCACCAGGAGGCGTCGGGAGCAAGAAGAACCTCATTCAGCACTGAGTGAGTTGGATCAATCTGTCGTCAACTTTGTCAGGCGGTTTGATGGAGGAGATGATCAGAATGATTTCTTCTGCTACTATCTGGGAGTCCGTTTACGGAATCTCCCTACTAATCTGGCACGTAGTGCGCGGATGGTTACAGAAGTGCTGCTGTCGTGTCACGAGCAGATTGACCCCGATACTTTCCCCGACCCTTGCTATGTGGGCGTCCTCCTACAATCTGTGTATGGGTTACACTCACGGAGGCCACATATCCCGCCGGAGGGCTTTCTTTTCCCCGAGACCACTGCGCCCCCACCTGTGCCCCCACCTCTCTCCCCCCTTGTCCCCCCAGCATTGTCCCGAGAGCCACCTGGTGCCATGCCCCCTCCATCTGAGGGTACTAGGGCCGTTCCTAGGCGCCAGCCACGGCGTGGACGGCGCTCTCGGCCATCTCGTTCCTCACGACGTTTATGATTTATACTATGTGATGTATGAGGCAATACATCATAATATTTTTTTATTTTTTTTTTTTAATTTTTCTATTTTTTTTTTTTTTTTTTCTTTGGTTTATGGCAAGTGGTCTCCTTTTTCAGGCCCAGAGAGGTCATTTTGTGTTAGGGTAGAGTAGGGTCCATGTCCCTGAGGACACCTTACCGGGGTGACATGGTACACTCTGTTTGAAAAAACAGTTTGCTAAGATCCTCATTTAAAAGAATCTATAGAAAAAAGTAAAATCATAATGTTTGACTCAGCATCTTGCACAGAAGGTTGATTTGTGAAATGTATCCTTTTTGTTAACCTTTATACACAATAATGTGTTTAATGTGATATTTCATACAGAACATGCTGAGTTTGGTGTAAAATTCTTTTAGATATAATATTTAATTCAACATTATAAGTATTTTAATGATCAACAATAAAATCCAAACTAGATTTGGACTGGAGAAAACAATGCTACATTGTGTGTGTGTAAGTCGAATAGTTGACATTCTTCCACACACATCTGCGTTGTTCTCTCTCGATTGGGAGGTGTAATGTAGTGATTTGGCTCAAGGTTACTAAAGTACCGCGCGCTTACACAATGTACTGTATCCTATAATAAACTCCACATTTTCACACATGGAGAGGCCTAAAGCCTTGCCAAGGATACATCAAGGATCTATTCACATGTTTTCACTTTAAAAAGCAAAAAATTTACGATTACTATGTTTGTATTGGTTTGGCCTTTGCGCATAGTGCAGTTAATGGATGTGTTCACGATATATATGTAACATTTCCCCCAAGTCTCAGGCTTTTATTAACATGTTGTGTCACTACGCTAATCATTGACTCAGTGTGTGCTGGATGAATATCTGATAGTCTGCTCCTAGACTGGCCCACGAGATCGGCCTTTGGGAGCCTGTAGCATAATGCAATGATCTGTCTGCAGTAAGCTGCAGCTTCATGCGCCCTTCCCCCTCTGTCCTAATCTAACTTTGACTTTACTATTGTGACATCATATTGCTTGGCAAGTCTGAGAATGTTTTTGAATACAATTCCTTGTGTATTTATATAATCTCTCATTTTTTCACCTCTCCCTGAAAAAGCTTAGCTGGTTGTGCACTTTGTTTCGCGTAATGATTTGCATTAATGCGACATGCCTATTTTAGCCATGTATACAGATGTCAACACTTTATCAGTCTGAATACAAAGCCTCTATTTCATATGGTAATTCACAATTTCTTAACCCTGTCAGTAACCAAAGTGAAAACTAACGTAGATTTCTAGTCAACAGTGGGCTTTGCCGCCAAGGGCTGGTTATTTGCATATGTAAATGAGTGTGTTCGCTCACATATGGACATAGTGGCTGGGCTGATCCACCGGTTCGGTAGCTCCAATATAGAATGGATCACAGAAATAGTGGGGCACAAGCGGCAAGCAGGTACGACATGGTGCAAACAAAGGGGTGTAAGGAATGAATCTAGGAATAACAAACGTGTTGTTCTGTGGTCATTTCATGGATGCGCACCAGTTTTCTCCTTCTGGAGATTACACCTTACTTTGCAGTTAACTGACGACCAGTGAGTGCCTGGCCTGAGGGCTGGGTATGAGGTATCGTTGGTACAGGTGTGCTCTCGGCCTTGTCAGAGAGTGGACATGTGTCCTGGACCTTTGCAGGTGCCTTTTAGGCCGGAAGGGAAAGGAATGTTGTGTTTGTGGTCCATTTCTTGGAGAAGTGGGCAAATGTTATATAGCATTGTTAGTGCATGTATCTGAGTGCCACCCTGCACTGTGGCTAGTTGCACCTGTGTGATGAGAGCAGGATTGCCATTTGGCCTTGACATAGGATGATAGAAGAAAGGAATTATTTATTTGAAGCTTAGCCATGAGAGAAATATTGTTTGCCACACATTTCTCACGGTCTTATTTTGTAATTGTCCTTGTATATTTTTAAATATAACTCAAAATACAGGGATGAATGTAACAACTGCTTGTGCCCAGGCTTCACCTAGGCCGTGTCGGTGACTGGATGGAGATAACAAATGTATCATTTTGAGTTCCTATGGGTAGAAGCCAAGGTTATTTAGGATGTGTCTGCATTGTAAGAATCGGCACTTTGAAAACCGTCGCTGGAAGAAGAAGTGATTTGGACAACAAAGCCGGAGTGATTCATGGAGCCCGAGATGTATCCTGATCGGTCTGTTATAGCCGTCGGCCAGCTGATCAGTGAAGTAAGTATTTTCTGGAGCTGTTGGGAGTGCTTTATACATAGATAAGATCATCGATAGAAAGATTTCGATCGTCCTTTGGACTCGGAGAAGATAGTTGTGTGGCCGTGACTTAATGTATGACTGTCATTTGTTGTGTGAGTCACATTTACATACATGTAATTTACAAGTCTTGTATTTTATATCGGTTTTTGTGATGTCCAAAAGTCACATCTGTTATTGCATCCTGTTTAAGTGGTAAATAATTTTGTGAAAACAAATCGATTATGTAATGATCAATAGATGCTAGATAATATTTATTTTATGTGTACGATTGTCTATAGTCATTTAGTGGCACGATACATCGCTCCGAGTAGTTTATGTAAGTACGATTGTGTGTAATTCCTATGTGTTTGCCATCAGGGGGCGCTTGAAATCGAGCAATGACTGCATGAGTCTTTTCAGATGTGTGTGTCTCCTCCAAATCTGTGAATGTGTTAGCTCTTTCGGACCATGTAACGCACATCGTATTTTAGGCGAGATTTGTAAGTAATGGCTGGTCGAGGAATTGTCCTTGTAATAGCACATGTTGTTGGGCAAACAGGGCGTGACTTAGGATTGCTCTTAGCGAGATGGCCGTGCAGCGAACTCGCTCCCTCCTCACCTCCTCCCTCCTCATTCGCTCCCTCCTCCCTCCTCCCTCCTCCCTCCTCCCTCCTCCCTCCATGATGGTTGTTGGCGGCACATACATAGTAGAAATCCTCCCATATAATGTGCTGATAGTGTCATCATAAGGAGGTCGCTTAAATAGTACGCAAATCACGCACAAGATCCGGCGCAGGCTGATGATGCTATAGGCTAGCGACACAGCGTGGACACGCCCCCTCTCTGTAGTACATGCACGTCATCAGTGTGCGTAGCGGGGTTGTTGTTTAGCCGGAGTGTTTGGTGTGCTGTGCTAATTATGTTCACTGCTCGGCTAATGAGTATTTTGGCTTTTAGCGCTGCTCTGCTTTGTACTTTGTCAGGCGTTGTAACGTCGGAAGCACACACAATCCGCAGCAGCCACGTTCAAAGAGGCGTGGCCGACCATTAAGGCACTTGTAGTGCAGCGGCTTACGACGTGACAATGCCGGACAGAAATGGGTAAGCTGAGCATCGTTACATGGTGTCACATAGCAATTCGCCGAGCACACGACACGCAATAGTTAACCCCCCCCCACCCCCGCTACGCCCAGTGCTGAGGTGGCGAGACTACAGAGAGGAGGCGTGTCCCCCCGTGTCGCTATCCGATACCAGACCCCCCGCGCCGGATTGTGGGGTTCCATTCCATAGTAGTAAGCACATATATTTTCCGCAAATACTATGAGGACATGATGTGAGTAGTAGTGTACTGTGTATATGATATGTGGCGCCAGCAAACATCATGGAGGGAGGGAGTTGGCTGCAGGTGAAGCTGGAGACCCCACCCACATAAGTGACGTACTATTTACAATCAAACATGGCGTGTAGCATGTGAAATGGGTGTAGTAGCTATGACCTTATTGACTAATAATTTCTAAGACGTTACTGTAATTATTTTGGATTTTCAGGTCCATGCTCGGCCAGTGCTATGGGACGGCCCTGCGCCTGGGTACAGAAGCCGGCTAACACGGAGTGCCGCATGGAGGGAGGTTGCCCGGATTGTATACCCAGATTGGGACCAGCATACTAGATTACAGCAATGGATAATTGGTAAGTTGTTTAGCCACTGTGGCAAACCATTAACTCGAGTGTTATGGTCACCTGACGCTGATATATTCCTAATGTGTGGATGCTTTTGTTTTAAGCTAACTATGTGGAGACCAGGTGGTCCAGTGTGAGGGACAGATTCATCAGGCAGCGACGGCAGCTGATCAGGCGTGGGGCCTCCCAAGAAGAACTGGCCGCTTTGCGTTTTGCCCCAATGCTGCGTTTCATTTTGAATTCCCCCAGACGCCGCAGGTAAGTGTGTGTGTTAATTGCATGTGTCCATGGTAGGAGCAGATGATGACGGAAGTAGCTCAGTGTCTTATGTGTGCAGACATAGACATGTTAGATTTATATAGATTGTATACATCGAGGCTCCAGCAGGGGGAGCAGTATATTTAGTGAACACTTTAGAGTAATCTCGATTTCGGTAAGATGAGCCGCCCCCTGCTGGACACAAGATAACTAACAAATGCAGCCTGGCCTAACCGCGTTTCGAAGAGCTTTTGCTCCCTCCAGGATCTAATCCAGAACATGAAATGCCATTTATGCCAATAGCGTGGACTGTCTTCATAATGTTTAAACAATGGACGCAATGTGTCCATAGAGTAAAATAATGTTCCACTGGGGTGGCCTTGTGAAGACCCACATTTTGGGTCAACAGTGTGTGAATATATTGTAAAAAGTTCTAGTGTGGCACCTCGTACATAGAAAATAGTGTGAAAGCAGGCAGAGTGTAATCCTGCATTGGATGCCTCCATTTTAGTTATCTGGCTAAATATGTCCTTAAACAAAAGTGCCATCTTAGATAGTGACCAGTGTTGTTTTCTCCTCAGACCACAAGTAGTTCAGCAACCAGCAGAGGCCTCATCGGATGAAGAGAATGAAGAACCTAATCTGGCAGAGGGGTTGGCCAGGACTCCACCACCAAGATGTCAAGGGGGTCCTGTGGAGCCTGGCGAGAGAGAGTGACATGTGCCTTGACCGTCCAACAACATTTGTGTTTGTTCCGCACTCCCTCTCCTCAGCTACACCAACACCACCCCTTGTCTGCTACACTGTAGGGCCTTAGTGCCAACCGCGCCTTACTAGCATTAATAATTTCCTAACATTTGTGCGCACCAGGACCACATCAATAACACACTGTTTAGAAGGTCTGGCATCACATTAGCTAGGGATGACAATAACAGCTTGGGGGGATTGGGATGTCCCTTTTAGTTTTGTGGTGCCAGAATACAGTCAGGCTGGCTGTGTCCTTCACATATTGGCCACACTATTGCCTCTGCACACTATTCTAACTTCTGTCAACATGGTCCAAAGTAGTCTCCACACACCCTCGGCCACATCCACCCACACACACTATCATGTGAATGTTTTATTTTTTGACATGTAATAAATCCATTGCGACATATCTTGTTTCCCGAATTCTTATTTTTTACTTGTTTATGTTTTAGTGTTTAAGGGTTAAAAAAACAAATGATTATTGACTGCCACTAAGGAACTACGAAATACGCTTCAAAATACTTAGTGGACTTTGTTTGCATAGAAAGCTGTATTGAATGTTGCTATTGTGTCTTATTAAATTTTGTGGTATGCTTTACGTTAGTAGAAAATTAACACATGCTGGATGTCCTTCAGGAGAATATTTCTAATCCTATGTGAGACATTGCTGTATGTGTTAAAATGAATGTGTCATGATAGGAAATATTAATGTAGTTAAGTATTTCATTTATCAGGCCAACACTCTCCTGCTGTGGCCACTTCCTGCCTTGGCCACAGATGGCAGCAGAGAGCACTGTCATACATGACAAACAAGGAATCGCAACATTCACTACATGTTCGTAGTAGGTTCACAATACGTGTATTTGAGTCAGTATATTTTGGTCAGTATTGTTAACAAAACCAGTAGTGGCTTAAAAACACAAAGGCTGTGTTCACACAATGTAGAAATAGAGTGGCTGTGCGCCATTTAAAGTGAAATATTGCTAAGTTTTTTTCCAAGAATGGATGTTATTTTGAAATGTCCTTATTTAGTGTTTTAATGGCGCACATCCACAACATTACAACATTGTGTCGAGATCCTTTGGGTGTTTAGAATCCACTGCTGTTTTTGTTAGCTATACTGAGTGAAATACACGTATTGTGAAGCCACTAGCGAAGATGTAGTGAATGCTGCGATTACTTGTTTTTCAGGTCTGAGCCTGCTCTATGCTGACATCTGTGGCCAAGGCAGGAAGTGGGCAGAGCAGGAGAGGCTTGTGATGAGCACTAACATATTTTGGGACATTAATGTTCTTATCATGACACTATCATTTCCACATAGAGCTCTATGTCCGATGGTAGTAGAAATCTCCTCCTGCAGGACATCCAGCATGTGGTCATTATGTACAAAGTGGAGGATATATAAACGTACACACAATAAACTACATAATGTAGCGTTTACACAGGCAGATTGATGTGATGGATTTTGGATAAGAAATCCAGGAGATGACTGTAGACAAGGAACAGGTGATCAAGTAAAGAGCGAGATTTCTCATCTTTTAATACACTCTTCTGTGTTTTACTGAAAAGAAATGGATGATAAAAGATTATTTTTGAACCGCTACCTAAGTAGACCACATCCAGCTGGCGCACCTGGGTGATGTGTGGAGGGATATATGTGGTGTGTTAATAGTGATTGTTAAGAAGTGAGATGTACTGTGGCACTAGAAGATATCAGATCCTGTTACATATCCCACACTAGAAAGTTAGACATATAGTGCGCACCCTGCTGGTCACTCCATAGGAAATGCACATGTTTTGATCACATCAATCTTTCAGCACACTAGGTTCAAAGGACTATACAATTAACATTAGCAGGATGTGACCATGCTCGATAATTACTGGCCAGTAGTATGTAGTATATGTAGTGAGGTTATGTGTATTTTCGAACACTACTATGTGTGAACACACAACATGTTTTACATACATTGAAAAGGCAGACACATTGTTTAGTCGAATAAGAAAATATATTTTTGGTTTTAGTAAAAAGAGAAGGAAAATTAAATATCAACCAATACATGGGGTTCAAACAACAAAAGAAAATAAAAAAACACACATCCCAGAGACAGGTGACATACATGCGGGAAAACATCAGTCCTGTGGCCGTGGCTCATAAGGGAGGCTGTGAAAGGGGCACGGGCACGGCGCCTTCAGGAGTCATGAAGTAGTCAGCAAAGAGGTTCCTGACCACTATCCCGCGGTTGAGTTGTCTCCCTTGGCCATAGTTGATAGGGGCACTAAAAGCTGGCAGTGTCTCCACGTTCACCTCCGGGGTGGGAGCATAGTCCCGAAGGTAGTTGTGGAGAACACAGGCAGCTTTAATGACCATGTCAACTGTGGCCAATTTCAACTGCAGGGCAGTGGTAAACACTCTCCACTGACTAGTCATGATCCCGAAGGCGCACTCCACGAAGTTACGTGCCCGGCTCAGCCTCCGGTTAAATAGTCTCCCCCGTTCATCCAGCCCTCTCCGTGGGTAAGGGCGCAGCAGGTTGTTCAGTAAAGGGAAGGCTTGATCCCCTACCATGACGAATGGAGCGGGATGCGTGGTACCCGGAAGAGGAGTGGGAGGAGGTAGAGTCACGTGATCTAAGAGTATGCGCCGCCCAAACTCTGATCTCAGTAGCGCCCGGGAGTCCCCAGTACTGCCATAGGAGCCGACGTCGATGGCAAGGAAACGATACGTGGAATCAACAACCGCGATCAGGACCACAGAAAAAAATTTCTTATAATTGAAATACTGTGATCCTGATCGCGGTGGTTGCTTCACACGTATGTGCTTACCATCAACCGCCCCTATACAGTTGGGGAAATTGGCCACAGACTGAAAGCCTGCTGCTGACTGCAACCAAATCTCCCTGGTCGGACTGGGCATCACGATGGGCTGCAAATGCTCCCAGATCACGGCGCACGTGCACCTCACAATTCCAGAGATGGTGGACGTACCAACCCTGAATTGGAGGTGCAACGATACATAACTCTCCCCTGTCGCCAAGAATCTGTGAAAAAAAAAAAAATAGTATTTTATGATTCTATTTCACATTCAGCTACATATTAAATTATTACATATTTTAACACTATATTAGATTTAACTACAATTACATGAACAAATAGTTCGCATTAAAATAAAGCATCTTCACCTTAACGTTATGAGCAGACGTCCCACAGGAGGGATGGATTTCCGCATGTAGGTGTCCTGTCTCTGGAGATGTGGGGTCAAAATGGAAAGTAAATTATCAAAGGCCTCCATAGGCAGGCGCACGAAGTCCTGGAACTTGTCAGGATGTCTGCAACAAATTAAGAAAAATATTGATCACTAATATTACACACAAACACACATCATAGGAAGATGTCATACGGTTTACAAATGTTGAAATTAACATCAAACGTTGTAAGGATAACCAAAAAACATAATAAAATTATGGACTTTGGGGTAAACATTTGGGGACAGTAACCTTTACATTTGCAATATTACATTCAAAGATTTGCCGACTTTGATGTATTCAAATCGACATACCGTCGCAAATCATCATACAGGCAACCAATGTGGCCCCGGGTCTCCCTCCGCACATTGATGGGGTGGACCCAATATCGCCGTCCCACCTCCTGCAGACGGCGCTGCTCTGCGTCTTTTAGCCTCTGAGAAGATTTTTAAAAAAATGACATTTATTATTTTTAAGACATCTCAATTAGTCACAAAATTATTACACAGTTGCATTTAAGGACCTTTGGTCAACAGTACTTAAGGGAGCTTGCATAAACAATACATTTAAATCAATGTTTTACGGATTATAAGCCTAAACAGTTTGTAAGGCTAGTTTTAAATAAGTTACATAAAGCTTGAAAAAAAAAAAAAAAAAAATAAAAAAAAAAAGATTATAAAAAAATATATATAGACTTACACACAAACGCAGGTAATAATTACGCATCTTCCACAGGATCGAAAGCACCACGAGCTGGTGCTTGCGGCGCAGCCTCATACGCCGGGCTGGCCCATAGGGCGCATTATTAGCGCCATCAGACATCTTTGGTTTTTTTTTTTTGGCATTCAAAACACTACAAGCATATGGGCATACTTCGCGAGTGGGCGGAGATTTTATAGGGATGTGGGTGTGCTTATTTGGCCCGGGGGCAGATTCATGAATCAAATACATGCTTTTGAGCGGGGCCAAACAAGCCAAGACACATCATGACACTACGGCCGGACTCTTACGATAAGACCGTAAGTGCTTTTCAAATACAGCCGCCAGACCACCCGGAGATGTACGGGACAGAAATTTTTACGCCCGCACTGTTACTACGTGTGAAACCGGCCTTAGAGTACATTCTTTGTGCATTACGCAGCTGGCACCCACTGGCGGACTGATGGAGGCGCGTATCTCCGCCCGTGTCATAGACTCCATTCTATGCACAGGAGGATTCCGTTGTCCATCCAAAGAATCAACACGTTCATTCTTTGGACAGAGGGCGAATACGCCCGTGCATAGAATGGAGTCTGACCCGAGTGGTGATCACCCCGGCCGCTACATACAGGATCGCTTCAAGGCGTACTACACGTCATTGGAGTTCTATATTTTCTAAATTCCTTCCCTTATTCCTATTTCAGGGGTCACGTTGATCCAGGGATTATTCTGATCGCCATTATGGAGTCGGGAAGGAATTTTCCCCCTCCCCTGTGATGAGGCTACTGTCGTCTGCCTCACAAGAGTTTTTTGCCTTCCTCTGGATCAACACAGGTTGAATTTGATGGACACCTGTCATTTCCAACCTTATAAACTAATAATTAGCCTAATACCCCCAAATAAATTAAAATTGTCCCTTTTCCCCAGCTAAATAGGCATGGCCGCCATTCCCATTAGAGACTTGCCATGATGCAATTACAAAGCCTCTGTGCGGCCAGGACAGTAGAAACCCCCCACAAGTGACCCCATTCTGGAAACTACACCCCATAAGAAATCTTACAAGGGGGGCAGTGGCAATATGGCCCCCTGGTGACGGCCACATTTGTGCCGTGAAAATGAAAAAAAAAATTGTATTTTTTATTTTCACGGCACATGTTCTACATATGTGCCCGTCACCAGTGGGGTCCATATGCTCAATGCACCCCTTGTTAGATTCCTTATGGGTTGTAGTTTCCAGAATGGGGTCACTTGTGGGGGGTTTCTACTGTCCTGGCAGCACAGGAGCTTTGTAAATGCGACATGGCCTCCATCCTCCATTCCAGCCTCTAAATGGCGCTCTGTCCCTTTGGTGGCTTGCCCTGTGCCCATATGGCACATTATGTCCACATGTGGGGTATTTTTGTACTCAGGGGAAATTACCCTACATGTTTGCATTATTTTTCTTTTTTAACCCCTTGTGGAAATAGAAAAAATCAAGGCTAGACCGACATTTAATGTAAAAAATGTTTAATTTTTACACTAAATCATTTATCTTGTCTTGATTTTTTCATTTTCACAAGGGATTAAAGGATAAAAAAAAAACACACAAAATGTGTAGATGTGCAATTTCCCGAGTACGAAAATAGCCCACATGTGGACATAAAGCGCCATGCGGGTGCAGGGTAAGCCTCCAAAGGGAAGGAGCGCCATTTGGTTATAACAGTAAATAACGGCCATTATTTCAATATAACAGCCGTTGTTCTAAAATAACAGCAAATATTTGCCATTAAACGGCGGCCATCCACTCAATTTAAACATTGTGTGAACAGATCCTTTCTGTGTTTTTAATCCACTCCTGTTTTTGGTTGCATTACTGACTGAAATATACGTAGTGTGAACCCAGCCTAATGTTGGTTTAGCCTTAAATTTTTCATTTTCACAAGGGGTTAAAAAACACACACAAAATGTGTAGAGCAATTTCCCCCGAGTCCGTAAATACCCCACATGTGGACATAAAGCGCCATGTGGGCGCAGGGCAAGCCTCCGAAGGGAAGGAGCGCCATTTGGATTTTGGAGGCTGGATTTGGCCAGAATGGATGATGAACGCCATGTTGCATTTACAGAGCCCTCGTGCTGCCAAGACAGTGAAAAACCCCCACAAGTGACCCCATTCTGGAAACTACACCTTCAAGGAATCCAACAAGGGGTGCAGTGAGGATATGGACCCCTTGATGACGGGCACATTTGTGCCGTGAAAGTGAAAAAAACCCATTCCAGTGAAATTCCACATGTGAGGTATTTCTGTACTCGGGAGAAACTGCGCTACACGTTTGGTCTTTTTTTTTAGGTTTTGGCACCCCAGAGCCTCTGCCAACCTGAAGTGGTACAGTCAAAAATGACCAAATATAACGGAGGCGTTGAAATTCACTAGGCGGTCCTTTATTTCTGAGGCTTGTGGTTGCGTCAAATAGCGCATTAGGGCCACATATGGGGTATTTCTATAAACTGCAGAAACGGGGCAATCAATATTGGGGTGCATTTCTCTGGTAATAGGTTTATAATTATGAAAAATATTGGATTACAATAAAATCTCTGCACAGAAAATTAAAATTTTCACATTTCTTACACACTTTGCTTTTATTTCTGTTACTCCCCTAAAGGGTTAAAAAAAACTTTCTGGATGTGCTTTTGCAGATTTTCGGGGGTGCAGTTTCTGAATTGGGGTGCTTTGTGGGACTTTCTAACATATAGTCCCCTCAAATACACTTTTAACCTGAACAGGTCCCTAAAAATATCTGATTTAGAAATTTTACTGAAAATTTGGAAAATTGCTGCTTATGTTTTAAGCTTTTTATTGTCTAAAAAAAGAAAGATAGTTTAATAAATGCCGCCAACATAAAGTAGACATGTTGCTAATGCTATTTAATATATAATTTATGTGGCATAACCACTTTCTGTATAAGCAGAAAAGTTTCAAATTTGGCAAAATGCATTTTCACAATGTTTCACGTTATTTTTTTTTATTTTTTTTCATGAAGATTCATTATAACTATCAAATCCAATTTACCAGAAATGTGAAGTACAATATGTCACGAGAAAACAATCTCAGAATCAGACGGATAGGTAAAAGCATCCCGAAGTTATTAATGAATAAAGTGACACAGGTCATCTTCATAAAATTTGTCTCTGTCCTTAAGGCCATTTCAGGCTCTGTCCTTAAGGGGTTAATTGTCTAACCATGTGATCTGGTGTCTTACGCCCTATAAATATGTAAGGCTGACGCAACAAAAGGCAATTAGAAAGTTGAGTTAAACGTGTTGTTGGGATCAAGGTAACACAGGCTACATCTGTATAGAGTCAATAGAATTTCACCATCATCACAGACGAGGATTCATTACTATAAGAAGAGGTGTGATGGCTGACTCAGTAAGCAAGTTCAAGAGAGGACTGGAGGTTTTTCTTGAAAAATATAATAGAACAAGTTATGGCTATTAGATTTTCGGTGACAGAGTGGTGAAATAATATAATAAAGATGGAACCAGATGATGATAGGGTGCTGATATAGGGATTTATACTGATTTGGAGTCAGGAAGGAATTATCCCCCTAGTATGGAGCAATTGGTATCTGCCTTAGGCTATGTTCACACTATGTAAGTTTCGTAATAATCACGGCCGTTTTTGCCAATTTGCAACAATGGCCGTGATTACTACGGAATTTACATAGTTACATAGTTAATACGGTTGAAAAAAGACACATGTCCATCAAGTTCAACCAAGGAGGGGATGGATACAGGGAAGAGGGAGGGGTGATAGGTTCACTTACGTAGTGCGGAAGCAGTGTATACACATAGTACATATATACATACACATAGTATACACTCTGACCAGGATCCCTTGTGGCGACAACGAAAACTGACATGTGAGTTTTCTGAGGCCGATATTCATTGAATAGCGGCCGCAGGAGATATGTCAGTTCACACAATGGAGCGTGCGGCTCCGGCCACACACTCCATTGTTTGCAGCGGTGAATTAGGATGCGGGCACACACTGATGAGTCCTCATCTCAATTCCTCCGAAATAAAGATCATTCGGCCGGTACTGCAGTACTACCCAGGATTATCTTCTCTGACACTATGTGTCTTACACCATGTGAACATGGCCTTAGGTTTTTTTTGTTTGTTTGTTTTGCCCTCTTCTGAAACAAAATAGTAGAGTTATACACCAAAAAAGAGGAAATGCCACAGATTTAATAAAAATTATGAGCCTCTTAGCATTTGCAAATAGTGTGTAGCAACCTACATACCCTGGCTACCATCCCACCTCTCTGTGCTACCATCCCACCTCTCCTGGGCTACCATCCCACCTCTCCTGGGCTACCATCCCACCTCTCTGTGCTACCATCCTACCTCTCTGTGCTACCATGCCACCACTCCTGGGCTACCATCCCACCTCTCCTGGGCTACCATCCTACCTCTCTGTGCTACCATCCTACCTCTCTGTGCTACCATGCCACCTCTCCTGGGCTACCATCCCACCTCTCCTGGGCTACCATCCCACCTCTCCTGGGCAACCATCCTACCTCTCTGTGCTACCATCCTACCTCTCTGTGCTACCATCCCACCTCTCCTGGGCTACCATCCTACCTCTCTGTGCTACCATCCTACCTCTCTGGGGCTACCATCCCAACTCTCTGTGTTACCATTGCACCTCTCCTAGGATAATGATAAGACTGCACTCTGGGCATGCAGGATCCAGCTAATATTGGCAAAAATAACCTCTGGGGTGAGATGGGTGCACAGCCAAGTATAGGCAGCGACTCCCCCTATCTTCACCACAGACAAAAGTACTTGGACAACTCTCCTTAATCACCATTCACAATAATCAGGGACACGTTGTAATGCAGATAAACAAAAAAAAAAGAGAATGCAACAACTCGCTGCTAATGCCAAGACATAAACCTGATGCAAATATAAAAATAATAGTAGAAGACTTATAGGTAGATCTCGATGGATTCTTTCTACATCTTTACATTTCTCTCTTCTACTACAAGAGTTTTTTCTTACCACAAACCATTAAATACCTAATCATAGAAGCCTGCATCTCTTTGTTTCTTAGACTGTAGATAACTGGGTTTATAAGGGGGGTCAGTTCAATGTAGACAAGAGAAATAAACTTGTTAACACTCAATGAGTGTCCTCTGTACGGGACCATGTACATCATGAGCATAGACCCGTAATAGATAGACACAACCACCAGGTGAGAGCTACAGGTGGAGAAGGTTTTGTGCCGGCCCAATGTGGAGGGAATCCCAAAGATGGTGATAAAGATGTGAGCGTAAGTTATAATAATAAACAAAAAAGGTATCAAACCTACTGGAATAGAAATAACAATAATTTCAATATCCATAACAGTTGTATCTGAGCAAGAAAGTTCTAAGAGTGGAGCAAAGTCACAGAAGAAATGGTTAATCACATTCGGCCCACAGAAGTCTAAGTCCAATACTAGTACAAATGTGATAAAAGCTAACATAAAGCTGAGAGCCCAGGAGGAGATGACCAGGCTGTATCTCAGCTTCACACCCATGACTGAAATATAATGTAACGGTTTACAGATGGCCAAGTACCGGTCATAGGACATGGCCATGAGCAACAAGCACTCGGCACTGACAATTCCTCCATAGAGATAAAACTGAGTGATACAGAGGACATAAGGTATAAGACTTCCATCTCTTATAATAACATCCAGCATCTTAGGAACAATGGTTGTTACCAGTATAACGTCTGTGAATGCCAAATGTCCAAGGAAGAAATACATGGGAGAGTGGAGACGTCGGCTCGTGGACACCAGGAGAATGATCAAGAGGTTCTCACATATAGTCACACAATACATGGCAAGAATAATAGAGAAGAAAGACAACTTGTAATCATTCAGAGCCGGGAATCCCAGGATAAGGAACTCGGAGACGGAGGTGGAGTTAACCATATGTATCTTCATTTCTACGTGTTATATGGAGGTATCTATTAAAAGGTTGTGATGAGGGATCTATAAAGCTGATTACATTTATTTTAAGAACATTCTTTACTTCCATTAGATTTTTTTAGGGTTTCTTACCTTTATTGTCAGTTTTAGACCATACACCAGCAATCGTTCAGCACGCTCTTACCTTTGAGTGTTTTTTTTTTCCATAAGCCACCCAAAATAAAATACACTATTCTATAATCTGGAGGTGAATGTAACCTTGAGGAAGATGTAACCTGGAGATAGATGTAACATGGAGGAGGATAAAACATGGAGGAGGATGTAACCTGGAGGGAGATGTAACCTGGACTGGGATGTAAATTGGAGAAGGATGTAGCCTGGAGATATATATACAGTAAGCTGGGGGAAGATGTAAGCTGGGGTAGATGTTACCTAGAGGAGGATGTAACCTTTATGAGATGTAGCCTGGAGGAAGATTGAAATTAAAGATAGATGTAAGCTGGAGGAGGATGTAACCCGGAGATAGATGTAAGCTGGAGGAGGATGTAACCCGGAGACAGATGTAAGCTGGAGGAGGATGTAACCCGGAGATAGATGTAAGCTGGAGGAGGATGTAACCCGGAGACAGATGTAAGCTGGAGGAGGATGTAACCCGGAGATAGATGTAATCTGGAGGAGGATGTAACCCGGAGATAGATGTAAGCTGGAGGAAGATGTAACCTGGAGGAGGATGTATCCTTAACGAGATGTAGCCTGGAGGAGGATGCAAATTGCAGAAGGATGTAACCTGGAGATAGATGTAAGCTGGGGGAAGATGTAACCTGGAGGAAGATGTAACTTGGGGGAGATTGTAACCTGGAGGAGGATGTAAATTGGAGAAGGATGTTACCTGGAGATAGATGTAAGCTTAGGGAAGATTTAAGCTGGAGTAGATGTGAACTGGAGGAAGATATAACTTGGGGGAAAGTATAACCTGGAGGAGAATGTAACCTGGAATAGATTTAACCTGGAGAAGGATGTAATCAGCAGTGAGATGTGCCTTCTTTCATGTGAAAATAAAAATTCTCTCGGATATCATGAGCTACATATATATTGATCTTAAATCCTCGAGGAATGGATCATTAGATATAATTCTCCAAGCAATATGTTACATCAACCTGATTAGAAGGATAAAAAAAATAAGAAATCCTAGAGTCGGCACGGATCAGGTATGTATAGCGCACCACACTTCCGGGTACACGGGTGGGGGTGGTGGGACACGGGGAAGAGGGCCATTCACAGACATAACATACATTACAAAGTTGTATAACTTTGTAATGTGTGTTATTCTGTGAATAATTTTTTACCGCCGCACTACCTCTTTAATGTATACTAATTGGATCTTTAGTATAAATCAAACAAAGGAAAATATATTAACCATTTATTAAACACAAAGCTCTTTACCCTGCAAGCAGATTTTAATGTTAACACATAAGTTATTGATATATTCTGCCATATAATAGGGACTTCTCTTAACGGAAGCTGTGCAACAATTATTTCCAAATCAGCTCCTTACCCACCTGAGCCTGATTGACAAGTATCTCCCTATGTATGAAAGCAAGTGTAACTGAAAGCAAGTGTGGACCCACTGTACCACTGTTTCCATTAATTTCAGGGGTTGAAACTAACTTGATGGTTATAGATATTTTACCAGAAGGAAGAATAACACATTTTCCATTAACGTTCACATGTTATAACTATCCCACATGTTGAAGAAGCAGCTCCAACTATGTACTGTATGTTGATTTTCCTGTCTCAGACAATTAAGAAGAATCTACAAGCTTGAAGCCAATGAATAAAGAAGAAAAGACCCAACCCCATACTTTCCATATTCGACTATTAGATAATGTATAAGCAAGTTAAAATATTTTTCCGAAAGTGGTAAAGACCTCAGAACACAAACACACAGTGGGACAGATTATTAGTCTTTAGACCTAGGGATAAAGGTCATCTGCTTTTAATAATGGCTTCAAAGAGGGGACTGTCGAGGACGTCACATATTTAGTGAAGCCATAACAATATGGCGCTGACATTCTAAACACGTAGAGATGTTACATTCCTTAAAGTTTATGTAATTAACAATAGTGCTATGTAAGCAATTCCTTTTGTACCTCAGCCAATGAAGTACTGAGGCAAGCCTTAGTAGAAGAACCCCTCCCCCAGGATATATAAACTGACTGTCATCTTTGAATAAAGGAGATCCACCTTAACCATCAGTGTGTCAGGGTGTTTGATTTTCAGCGTGCACTGGGCCACACCAGGGAGAGGAGTCTAAGTGCCCCCTAGGTCTTAACCCTTTATTCTTCTCTAGGAGGCAGAAGCTGGACTTCTATGGCTAGAGGGCACCAGGTCACTCCACAAGTATGGTTTTTGTGAGAGCAGAAACTGTTATCCAAGGACCAGTGTCAGTGCAAGGCACTGGTGAGCTTGCGTAGTGCCAGGAATGAGATAGAAATTGTGGCCAGACAGGTGAAGGATTAGAGCAAGTGGCTTCAAGACAAATCAGGCAATCTGAGTTGGCAACAGGAGAGGCAAACGGTACAGACGAGGATCAGATAGAAAACAAACTGAGTAACAGGTAAGAGTAAGGATACAAACATTGAAAGACCGAAGCAGGACCATGTCCAGCATGGAGAGCAGTTGAGGAGTGGACAGGGCTATGGTACTGTGATGGACCCAGATGGCGACATTACAGTGTGTAGAAGAAAAGACCTGTCAATTATATCTAACCACCCATGACTGGGATTGCTTGACAAAGTCCAAAGTCCAAGTTCAAATTCATTTTGTCCATGAAACATGGTTCAACATCCAAGTAACTTGGATAATTGCATAGTACAAGAAAGGTGAAACCTCAACCCAACATAGGTGGACCCTTCTCAAACCTAATAAAAATGTGCTGACATCAGCTATTTAATCATGGTGGAAGAGCCATTTACAGTATTTTAGCTCTTTCAAGCATTAATGTTGCTAACCTGAACCCAGTCCACGAGCTTGATGGTACTCGCCTCTTCCCGGTACTCCTGGGGCAGGGGTTAGTGCTTATCATTTTACAGCCTAACACAAAGCCCCTGCTTACCAATGGATGTCAACTGAAAGCTTCACTACTAAGCCAAGAATAATTTAATAACACCTACAAAAAAAAAAAAAAAAAAAAACAAGAACCACCCATGGAACATTTAAAATTAATAGGAAAAAGCAGAACATGCATGATCCCTGTAGGGGAGTGCCAGAATCTGATTTCCCTTTTTGTCAAGGAAACCCTGTGACATTAAGTTGTAGTACTGTAGGTAAGTTAGCAATGAGTAAATGGTCACAGCATACCTTGCTTAGTGGCACAGATTCCTTGAGACTTAACAGTAAACTAGGGATGCATCAAACACCACTAACTTATTGTCCCTACTCCATTATCCATGGGGCCTTACGCTGATAGCATAAGGCCCCCATGGAAATTACACAAAGGAGCATGGATCCCCAAATATCCTGGCTCTATGGGACTATGTTAATAATGTAGTGCATTTTACAAAATATATTACCCCACTACAAAGACAAATACCCAATACCCACAAATATACGTATTCCATTGATTGTCCTAACATTTGGTAGATCCCAATTAGAAAAGTCAGAAATGCATGACTATTATGTGTCACCATCCATTAATATTACATAGTCACAGATGCCATATACCTATAAACAATCCATGGAAACACCACAACACCACAATTTTAGGACGTATCTGTGTAAATCTCTAGTAAGACCATTTATTAACCTTAAATGAACAGTTTATCTATTAACAACCATTAGTATGGCTACATATTGCATATTGGTATCCAATATTCATATTGGCTTATTAATAGTAAGAATAGACAGTGACCAATTTTGTGCTTTCCAATGTACGTTTTGGTATATCATCAGGGAGGTACTGTTTGCTAACATGCCTCCTTCCAGACTTCCAGATGGTGGTGCACACGCAGGAGTAACCTAAGTACCCAACTCCCTACATTCTGGCATTCTGACACAGGTACTCACCACAGAGATAAATGCCAGTCATGTGCACTGTGCTGATGGCTGCCGGGCTGGGAGGCATCTAGTATACATTTCTCCATCCCCCATGTACACATGGAAGTCTAGTATGCATACATTACTAATGACCCATCTGACTATTTTAAAGCTACATTCATGGCCAAAAGTTTTGAGAATGATACAAATATAAATGTTTACAAAGTTTACTGCTTTAGTTTTTAAAATGACAATTTGCATATACTCCAGAATGTTATACAGAGTGATCAGCTTAACAGCAATTACTTGCAAAGTCAATATTTGCCTAGAAAATGAACTTTATCCCCCAAAACACATTTCACCATCATTGCAGCCCTGCCTTACAAGGAGCAGCTAACATTGTTTCAGTGATTGCTCCATTAACACAGGTGTGGGTGTAGATGAGGGCAGGGCTGGAGATCAATCTGTCAAGATTAAGTAAGAACGACACCACTGGACACTTTAAAAGGAGGCTGGTGCTTGGCATCATTGTTTCTCTTCTGTTAACCGTGGTTATCTCTAAAAAAACACGTGCAGTCATCATTGCACTGCACAAAAATGGCCTAACAGGGAAGAGTATCGCAGCTAGAAAGATTGCTCTTCAGTCAACAATCTATCACATCATTAGGAACTTCAAGGAGAGAGGTTCCATTGTTGCCAAAAGGCTTCAGGGCTCCCAAGAAAGACCAGCAAGCGCCAGGACCGTCTCTTAAAAATGTTTCAGCTGTGGGATGGGGCTACCAGCAGTGCAGAGCTTGCTCAGGAATGGCAGCAGGCAGGTGTGAGTGCATCTGCACTGTGCACTGTGAGACTGCGGAGACTCTTGGAGTAAGGCCTGGTGTCAAGGAGGGCAGCAAAGAAGCCACTTCTCTCCAGAAAAAAACATCAGGGACAGACTGATATTCTGCAAAAGGTCCAGGGAGTGGACTGCTGAGGACTGGGGGAAAGGTCCAGGGAGTGGCCTGCTGAGGACTGGGGGAAAGGTCCAGGGAGGGGACTGCTGAGGACTGGGGGAAAGGTCCAGGGAGGGGACTGCTGAGGACTGGGGGAAAGTCATTGTCTCTGATGAATCCCCTTTCCGATTGTTTGGGACATCTGGAAAACAGCTTGTTGGGAGAAGACGAGGTGAGCGCTACCACCAGTCTTGTCTCATGCCAACTGTAACCGGCATCCTGAAACCATTCATGTGTGGGGTTGCTTCTCAGCCAAGGAAATCGGCTCTCTCACAGTCTTGCCTAAAAACACAGCCATGAATAAAGAATGGGACCACAATGTCCTCCAAGAGCAACTTCTCTCAACCGTCCTAGAGCAGTTTGGCGATCAACAATGCCTTTTCCAGCATGATGGAGCACCTTGCCATAAAGCAAAGGTGTTAACTATATGGCTCAGGGAACAAAACATAGAGATTTTGGATCCATGGCCTGGAAACTCCCCAGATCTTAATCCCATTGAGAACTTGTGGTCAATCATCAAGAGACGGATGGACTAACAAAAACCAACAAATTCTGACAAAATGCAAGAGCTGATTGTGCAAGAATGGACGACTATCAGTCAGGATTTGGTCCAGAAGTTGATTGAGAGCAGCCGGGGAGAATTGCAGAGGTCCTGAAGAAGAAGGGTCAACACTGCAAATATTATAGACTTGCTGCATTAACTCATTCTGTCAATATAAGCTATTGTTACTCATAATATGATTGCAGTTATATTTCTGTATGTGATAAAAACATCTGACAAACACACATAAAAACCAGAGGGCAGCAGATCATGTGAAAGTATATTTGTGTCATTCTCAAACTTTTGAGAATGACTGTACTATTTCTTGACACCATTTCATTCTACTTCAAGAGTCTTTTTCCACTAAAAAACTTAAAATATTTAATTAAAGAAGCCTGAATCTCTCTGTTTCCAAACTGTAGATAACAGGGTTCAGCAGGGGGGTTAGTACGATGTAGATGAGGGAAATAAACTTGTTAACAGTCAGTGAGTGTCCTCTGTACGGGACCATGTAGATGATGAGCATAGACCCGTAATAGGTGGAAACAACCACCAGGTTAGAGCTACAGGTGGAGAAGGTTTTCTGCCGGCCCGATGTGGAGGAGATCCCAAAGATGGTGATAAAGATGGAAACATATGATATGATTATAAATAAGAAAGGTGACAAAAATATGAGAACAGAGAGGATAGGCATTTCAACCCCCACGGTGGTTATATCAGAGCAAGAAAGCTCTAAGAGAGGAGCAAAGTCACAGAAGAAATGGTCAATCACATTCGGCCCACAGAAATCCAACTCAAATACCAAAAAAAATGTGATGATTGCTAAATTAAAGCTGAGAGCCCAGGAGGAGATGACCAGGCCGTATCTAAGCTTCACACTCATCATTGCCATATAATGTAACGGTTTACAGATGGCCAAGTACCGGTCATAGGACATGGCTGTCAGCAAGAAACACTCCGTACAGATTGTTCCACCATAAAGGTAAAATTGAGTGAAACACTCAACAAAAGGTGTGAGACTTCCTCCCCGCACAATCACTTCCAGCATCTTAGGAACAATATTTGATACAAGAATTACGTCTAATAAAGCCAAATGTCCAAGGAAGAAATACATAGGAGAGTGGAGACGTCGGCTTGTGGACACCAGGAGAATGATCAAGAGGTTCTCACATATAGTCACACAATACATGGCAAGAACAATAGAGAATACAAGCAACTTGTAATCATTCAGGGCCGGGAATCCCAGGATAAGGAACTCGGAGACGGAGGTGGAGTTGACTGCATGGATCTTCTTCATCCCTAGTTCTTCTAAATAATTGTTTTCTACAGTATTGTGATAAAATTACTGACCTGACCGATGATGACAAAAAAGTCTTAGACTCTATACAAAGCAGTTTTTGAGACCAATGATTTTTGGTTTGTATTTATAGAAATGTAATGTTCATCTTCATAGCACCGGATGACAAATATTTTTCATTTCTCTACTATTATAAAAGGATAAAGTCTTATTGAGGCAGCACACCGATTTCTTCTGAAAGCAAAAAGGATCTACGATCTCTTGTCTTGTATATATCTAAATCTTACATTCCCAAAAGGCCCCTACGAGAGAGATAATAATATAGAAGATTTTTTTGTTTGTTTTGCTATAGACTCCCAAGAAATCTACAATTAGACACATTAATAAGTCTCAGGGAAGATGCCTAATAGTGTATTCTCCGAATCTCTTAATTTATTCTATTGGATAAAAAATATAGGTGAGAAGAGAAAACATTGTTCGTTCTTTTAAGTCTATACAACCAATTGTACTTTACAATTGTAGCCAACCAAAAATGTTTACAGCATATAATGATCATCCTGGAACCAATTAACTCCTTAACGCCCATGATGTACTTCGTATGCCATGGCGGCACAAGGATGGTTGCGCCGGGACGCTTCTATTATCCGATGCAGTCCGCTTACCACGCTAGCTAATTAACCATTTAAATGCTCGGTAAGGCACATCCCTGGTGTCTAGTGGGTCAGATCTCCCACCACAATGCAATAGCAGAGGGAAGATCCGCTCTTCTGCCTGGATTGGGCCTCAGCGTCGAAATGACGCTGATCCTGGCTCGGCAATACATTGGTCTTGGCTCCAGCAGCCCAAAGCATTGTATGACTGATCTCACTGATCAGTGCTGAATGTTAAGTGTAAAACATAAAATAATAATGTTCAATCAATAAAAAAAATCCCCTCCCATAATAAAAAATCTAATTACCCCCTTTTCCCATTTTATAAATAAAAATAAATAAATAAATTACTAGTTGAGAAGTATTTATTGCTGCACTGTGGTTCTGGCTTGTCACTAGTAGAGAAGTATTTATTGGTGCACTGTGGTTCTGGCTTATCACTAGTAGAGAAGTATTTATTGGTGCACTGTGGTTCTGGCGTATCACTAGTGGAGAAGTATTTATTGGTGCACTGTGGTTCTGGCTTATCACTAGTAGAGAAGTATTTATTGGTGCACTGTTGTCTGGCTTATCACTAGTAGAGAAGTATTTATTGGTGCACTGTGGTTCTGGCTTATCACTAGTAGAGGAGTATTTATTGGTGCACTGTGGTTCTGGCGTATCACTAGTAGAGGAGTATTTATTGGTGCACTGTGGTTCTGGCGTATCACTAGTAGAGGAGTATTTATTGGTGCACTGTGGTTCTGGCTTATCACTAGTTGAGAAGTATTTATTGGTGCACTGTGGTCTGGCTTATCACTAGTAGAGAAGTATTTATTGGTGCACTGTGGTCCTGGCGTATCACTAGTGGAGAAGTATTTATTGCTGCACTGTGGTCTGGCTTATCACTAGTAGAGAAGTATTTATTGGTGCACTGTGGTCCTGGCTTATCACTAGTAGAGAAGTATTTATTGGTGCACTGTGGTCCTGGCGTATCACTAGTGGAGAAGTATTTATTGCTGCACTGTGGTCTGGCTTATCACTAGTAGAGAAGTATTTATTGGTGCACTGTGGTCCTGGCGTATCACTAGTGGAGAAGTATTTATTGCTGCACTGTGGTTCTGGCGTATCACTAGGGGAGAAGTATTTATTGCTGCACTGTGGTTCTGGCGTATCACTAGTAGAGGAGTATTTATTGGTGCACTGTGGCTCTGGCATATCACTAGTAGAGAAGTATTTATTGCTGCACTGTGGTTCTGGCGTATCACTAGTTGAGAAGTATTTATTGCTTAGATAAACTAAAGGATATTATGTGCACCATGTGGCAGCATTTGTAGCTGTATCTGTTTTTTTTTTTTTGTTTTTTTTAAACACTTTATTGAAAGGCTGTTTCAGGGTTGTACATGCAGTACTCAAGTTATTTCAAATTATATTAATCCGGTACAATCCATGTTATAAAGCAACAATAAAAATGTTAATACTGTGCCTCCATCACCGCTTTCTTATTTTCCCGTGATGCATCCCTTAAATCACTGCAAGTATCAGTCCATTTCATGCCCGCCCTCACTTAGACTAGTCACTATAATAAAGTACTTGCTATCGATAAACAGTAAGTCCAATTGATACATGGGGGGAGAATAAGTAAGGGCAAACAAAACATGTAAATTTGTAAATTGGAAGCGAGGTACATACTAAACTTGCCAACTGGCAAAACTATCAGAAACTCTCACAGGATTCGTCTCACTATCACTCTCCATGAGGGCCTAAAAAACCAAAAGGAAGGTACCTCCACAGAAATTGTACAGAAATTACACCAAAAATCAGTAGTAACCCATTCCAGAAGAGAACAGAAGCCCCCGACGATGCAAAACCGCCACCCCCCTCTTATTCGGAACCGTACAGCATCTGTCATTACTATCATGACCGAACTCTAAGGTTCCGTAATGTGCCCCTCAGATCTTCCTTACAATACCAAGTTGTATATTTGAATGTCTCCATAATCTGAGTCCTCTCGGAATCAGTAAGCGCTTTTTCCAAGAAGCATCTCCACTTCTTAAAAAAAACGGAGGTAGATTTCTCCTTGTGACGTTCAGTATCCCTTTTATCGAGAATCATAAGCTGTTTCAAGGTTGCTATTATTTCTTGCAAAGTTGGTATTTCTGGTTCCAACCAATGTCTAAGCAAGCATTTCTTCACTACCAATAGAGTTATATGCAACCCCTTAACAGCTATACATTTGGATGCATCATCCTCCGGGTCTAAAGGCATATAGTGAAATATAGTCGCCTTGGGATCGTCAGGCACCTCTATTCCCCATATGTCATGTATATAGATTCTCGCTTCCTCCCACAGAGGGCGTAGAGAGGGGCAAGCCCAGAGACCATGTAATAGGTCCGCTTTGTCGAGATCACACTTAGGACATTTACGTAAGTAGTGAGCGGGGGCTGCAGCATATGTGAGATCAAACGCATAGGTAGCTCTATGAATAATTTTATATTGCATCTCCCGCCACTGCTCATTTACTATCGCCAATTTCACCTTTTCAAAGCCCTCCCTTATTTTTCTAGACATGGAGTTATCATTTAGTATCCGTTCCCATTTACCAAAGGCAGTTGTGGCCACCGGGCTAAGTAGTTGACTAGTTAAGTCCCTGTAAAGCACTGATAGAGAGCGCACATCTTTGGGGGGACCCAGAAGAATAGCAAAGTGATCACATCTATCGATATCTACTTCTTTAACTTGTATGGAGGTATAAAAGGCTCGAAGCTGCGAATAGGCTAGAAAATGCTGTTCGGGCAGATTGTATTTACTCATGAGGCCGAGCCAGGGAAGAAGCTTACCCGTTTGGGGGTCAACAACATCTCCCAACTTCGAAATCCCTTTTGATTCCCATTGTCGGAATTGGCAGTTAGAGTTGCCTTGGGGAAATTGCGGATTGGTCCAAAGCGGTAGGTAATTGGACACGTATATGGGCAACCTGTATAATTTGCGTAACGTTTTCCATGCCATCAAAGTATCTCTCAATAGCCAACTACTTTTTATCTGGGGGGGGTAAGGAGGAGTATTTCGTATGCAGAAGCATGGTCAGGTCATACGGTCTCGCCAGCTCTCTTTCCAGGGCAGTATTGGAGAAGAAAGAGGTGTCAAATATCCAATCCCTAATATGTCTTAGCAGAGCCGCTAAGTTATAATGACGGACATGTGGAAACTTGACACCTCCGTCCCATTTAGACATACATAATTTTGTATACGCTATACGCGGTCTCTTCCCGTTCCACAAGAAGTGTGTGAAAGATGACTGTAGCTTTAGGACGTCCACGTGAGTTAGCAACAGCGGAATTGTCTGAAGAGGATACAGAATGCGTGCAAAACTGATCATTTTTAGTAGGTGGGCTCTACCAAACAGGGACAATGTGAGGGACCTCCACCTCTCTAGTTCCTGCACTATTTTGCTAAGGAGTCCTACCTACTTTAATTCCCAAATAGGTGATATGATCTCTGGCCACAGTGACCTGGTAATGCCCCGTGGGTGACAAGACATGTGGTGCCAAGAAGAGCAGCTCACACTTACTCACATTTATCCTGAGACCTGAGTATGTCCCATAATCTGAGATAATCCGAAGGACCACATCTAAATGGACCTCAGGTGACTGCAGGAAGACTAGCATATCGTCTGCGAAGCATGTTATCTTCAACTCCGCCCTACCCACTGCGATACTAGAGAACTCAGTTGTGCGGGATAGATAAAGCGCCAGAGGCTCAAGTGCTATGTTAAATTGCAAGGGTGACAATGGGCACCCTTGCCGTGTCCCCTTTTGCAGTGGTATCTGTGCGGATAAAAAACCGGGAGTATGTACCCGTGCCAGGGGCGTGCTATACAAAGAATCCACCAGTGAGCGGAAATTTTCCGTGATTCCCATATGGGTCAGTACCAGGCCTAGCCACCCCCAGTCCACATTGTCGAAAGCCTTTTCGGCATCAATCTTCAATAAAGCTTCTTTATGACTCTGTGAACTGTGGTGGCGGGTCCAGGCCTGAGCCAATAAGACTTGTCGTATGTTTGCAACCGCCGATCTCCCCTTGATAAACCCTACCTGATGAGGGCCAATGAGCTGCGGCATATAATGTGCCAGCCTATTCGCCATGATCTTAGGGAGTATCTTAATATCCTGGTTCATGAGGGAGATCAGCCGATACGAACCAGGTAAAGTTGGGTCTTTGCCTGGTTTTAACAAGACTTTTATATATGCCACATTACTAGAGGGCATCACTGGGCCACCCTGTAAGATGTCATTAAATAGTTTTGTTAAGATGGGAGCGACGTCCTCATGCAAAGCTTTGTAGAACTCACTAGAGAAGCCGTCTGGGCCGGGCGCTTTACCGTTGGGCAATATTTTTATCGTACCTACTATCTCTTCCATGGAGATCGGCGAGTTTAGAAATTCTATATCCTCCTCAGACAATGTGGGCATTCGCAATTTATTTAAAAACCTTTTACCTAGGGACAGATCTACTGTCGTCTTTTCATATAAGGTTTTATAAAATTCCCCCAGAATCCTATTAATGTCATATGGTTTCTTGTGGAGAGAGCCACGCGCATCCCGCAGAGTAAGTATGTGCTGAGCCGGGTGTCGTCCTTTTGCTAATCGAGCCAGCAGCCTCCCTGCTTTATTTCCATATCTAAAAAAATCCGAGCTAACTCTATCGCACTGAAAGCTTTCTAGTCTGTCCAACCACAAGTCATATACCATTTTAGCCGTTTTCCAAGCCTCCCTGGAGTCCTCAGTGTCAGTTTGTAAAAATGTTGTATATGTTTCCCTAAGTTGTTTCGTGGCCATCATATGTTTGTTCCTGGCCTCTCTTTTACGTGCCGCAGTAAATGACATTATTTGTCCCCTGAGGACAGCTTTCGCTCTCTCCCAGAACAATGTAGGGTTATCAGAATGTGCCTCATTATCCCGACTATATGACATCCACCAACCTTTAAGGTGTTGGACAAACTCCTCGTCCTTTGTCATAAATGACGGAAAGCGCCACAGTATGTCTGTACCATGGGGAGTTTGTTCCTCTACCTGTATCAGAACCGGGGAATGGTCCGAAATGGCCATGTCAGATATGGAGGCTGAACTAATTTTTCGTAATAATGATTCCGAGGACAGAAAATAATCCAGTCTGGACCATGATTGTCTTGAATGGGAGTAAAAGGTATATTCCCGTTCAGCTGGATTATAGTGTCTCCATACATCATATAGCTTGGTAGAGTCTGCTAGCTTTGCTAATGGAGTCATTACAGAGGGTACAGGAGTGTGTCCAGTCTGAGTTCGTCTTCTGTCCTCCGAGCCATGCATCACCTCGTTCATATCTCCCCCTAATAACACCAAGTGTTCCGGGTCAGTGAGCAAAGAATGAGTCAGTTGCGTTAGAAACTGTTCATTCGGGGAGTTTGGGGCATATACATTGTGGATGCTCAGTTTCCCGGCCGCGGTATCTAAGACTACATGTAGATGCCGACCCTGATTATCTGCATCTGTCTTAAGTATAGTGTGCGACACCCGTGAATGTATTAACAGCAAGACGCCCGCTTTACGGCCCACTGAAGGGGAGCCTAGTACTTTCCCTACCCATAACTTCTGCATACGAACATAATCCTCCTGAGCTAAATGGGTTTCCTGTAACAGTGCCAGATCGACATCTAGCCGTTTGAGGTGTCTAAGCACCATATATCTCTTCTGTGGAGACCTTAACCCCTTTACATTCCAGGTAGCTATTTTCATGTTAGGTAATGTCTCCACAGAGAAGATACGGCGCCAGCATACCTGTAATATAGATCATCCAGTGGGGCCCTTTGGAAAGTGGAGGTGATGTGAGACGAATCCTGTCATAACAGAACAAAAAGACAACAAGATTAAAGATCACATAACAGAAAATGTACTCAAACAAAGTCAAAAGAATAAAGAAACTGGCGACTA